>NC_045801.1:54291557-54595724 GCF_009873245.2 Balaenoptera musculus | reverse complement strand
AATTTTACATCTTAAGACTCATTTTATACTGCATGTTATGTGTTTTTATAAGGTTTATAATGCTATTCCATTGCAATATATTCAAACCATCCTTGTATGAAGTTGCAAATGCTGATGGTAATGTAACTAACTTATTCCAACAGATCTAAGGTCATGGTAGCAACTGCAATCAGAGGTACACAGTTTCCCGACGTTGAAGTTTTTAACAAGGTGCTCTACAGCAAAGAAAAGCTACAGATGAGATCGAGTGTCCTGTCAGTTCTTTAGAGACATCTCCTTTACAATTGCTTGTCCAATATTTCTGAATACTCTGGCTAATTTCCTGCTTTCTCATCAGGGGCAAATAACTGGTAATAACCTTAGAACATTTAGTACTTACTATAAAATGGAGAAATTTACATGGCATACCATCCCCTTAGCAAGCCCAAGTTTCAGGCCTTCAGATGTATTTTTATACCTTAATAATAACATTTTTATTAGCTTTTTATAGGAATATAACATGCAGAGAATAAAAGTACACAGATCTTAATAACTGTATAAATCAGTTGAATTCTTAAGGGTGAACATATCTGTAACAGCACATCGATAAACAATTAGAGAATTACCAGAACCCCAGAAGGATCCCTCTCACCACTTTCCATTCACTAACCCTGAGGATAAACTATCCAGAGATCCAAAAGTTAAATTATTTTGCCTTTTTTTGAACTCTATATGATGAGGGTTATATAAAATGGGCTCTTTTATATGTATCTTTCATCTTTTTTTTTAACTTAATGTGTTTATAAGATTCATCCTGTATTTCTGTACAGTAGTAGTTTGTTAATTCTCAATACTTCAGTATCACATTGTAGAAATAAACAACTTTATTCAATCATTCTCAAGCGGATAAAAAATTTGTTTTACTTCTAGTTTTTGGCTGTAAAGAAAGGTTCTGGAATGACTATCACTATACATGTCTTCTAGAGAACATGCATAACCATCTTTGTTGGCTATACACATGAGTGAAATTATTCGATCCTAGAGTTAAGTTCATATTCAAAAGAAAAGGCAAAGCCTTTGTACCATTCAATTTACACTCCTACTTCCAGAGAGAGATTGGGCATTCAGGGTTCTCCACATTTCTTCCAAATCTTGGGATTCTCTGACTTTTTTAATTGGTGGAATATTGTCTTATGGTTTTAACTAGCATTTACCTAAACAACTAGTCATTTTTAAGCAAATTTAATATGTTTTTAGCTAATGCAGAACATCTTATATGAAGTGCTTGTTACAGTTTTTATTCACTATTTCTTTGACTTTCATTTTATTATTAATTTGTAGTTTTTATACACACACACACACACACACACACACACACACCCTGGAAACATTATTTTTTAGCCAGGTATATACTTTGTGAATATTTTCTTCCATTCTGTGTTTTTTTTTTTTTTTTTTTTTTCTCTCTATTACTGTATTTTGCAGAGCAAAACCCTTAATGTTAATGCCCAACTTATTAATTTCTTACTTAGAGTCAGTGCTTTCTTGCTTAGTATTTCTTTACTTACAATAGAAAATAATGATAGCCTCTATTTTTTTTTTCTTTTAAGAGCTTTATTGTTTGCAGTTCACAGTTAGATGTGCAACATATCAAAAAGCAATTTTTGTTTATAACATAAGATGAAATTTTTTTTTCTCATAAAATATCCAATAGACCCAGCATTCTTATTGAACATACCATTATTTTCCTAATGCATCACAGTGTCATTTTGTTATATATCAGACAATGACCAATTAGGGTCATTTCTTAACTCTATTTTGTTCCAATGATCCATTACTTCCAACTTTGTAACAATATCATTTTTTTTATCTCTATATAGATCTTGATAATTTTGACACCTCATGGATTGATCTTTCTTTGATACTTCATGTATCAATCTTGATCTTTGATATCTTACGGATTCTTAACTTTTGTCCTTCTTGAGAATATAATTGGCCATTCTTGTCCTTTTGATTTACATATAAATCTAGTATATCAATTTCTTCTAAAAGCTATCTTTTAATATTAGAATAATTAGACTTATTAAACCACTAATTATATTTCTTGCTATTCACATATCTTGATAGATTGTATTAGTTGATTTTTTTTAAAGGCTTTAAATGTACACCTTTCTGGCTAGATGGTGACAAATATGTTTTTTTAGGATATGTATCCCAGTAAAAGATAGTTATTATCTTATATAAAATTCTAGACCACTGGTAGTAATTGAAATGTAAGAGAAAAGCATGTCCCTTTTGTATGCGTGTATGTTTGTGATATAGAAAGAATGTATTCTTGAATACACTTGGAAATAAATTAAAGACTAGATTATAGGCTTACCATGTTCCAAAAATGAATATATTAAGATTTTATTATCAATTATTATCATAGTCCACTGACTTGATTTATTAACAGTCTTCTCCTGGGTTTTCACCTTATTAGATGACTGATGAAATTACTAATACTATGAAACAAAGGATAAATAAGACCACACTTGTTCACTGATTTCGGGTTTTTTTTTTAGAGTGCTTTAATTTACTATTTTCTATTTATCTAATTAAGGTGGTAACTGCTAATTGAATAAATGACTACAAATGGCAACAATAAAATAGCACGTATCATAGGGCTTTCAGTGTATTAAATAAAGTGAAGAAGCTAAAGCTTAGTACCGAACAAAACATTGTTACTAAATAAATATTAATTCACATTCCTTGAAATCAATCAGCCATCAGTAGACCATGGCAGACTGTGCATTAGTTCACATGTCATTCTTATAGTAAAATCGTGTATGTATTTGTAGATTCTAGACATGGAGTAGATTAGTTTTGAAAAATGAAATATTATTACTAAGACTATTAATCCTCCTCTAATAATAAAATAGTCTTTAATTATTTGGATAATTAAGCCAAACTTTTGACTTTAGTTTTAATCAGAAATAGATATGTTTTGTTAATTTAGAAAGACAAAAATGTCATATATTTGGAAAGAGAAATATCAGAAATAGAATGAAGTACACACAATAAAAACAAAAAAATTTTCAATAAAGACATAAGTATTGCAAGATTAATGTATTTTTTAAAGTTCAGGCTAATGACCCATATGTCTATCCATGTAAGCATAGAATACAGAGTTTTAAGTACAGAAGGACTGTTAATATGTATGAATTTTTGTATTAATGACACTTGCCAAGCAGTGTGTTGTGATAAGAAGCCCACATAGATGAGAAAAGATTCTAAATGTTTTCTTTTTATTTATGTGTTACAGTCAGAATGTGAAGTTCTGTTAAACTTTCACAGTTTTATGCATTCATAATTTCCTTCTTAATGATTTTACTTAAAGAGTATAATTATTTAGGGAAAATATTCTTCCCTTTATCTAGTTACAAATAAATATGTCAAACTTTCCATTTTTTTTTTTCCGGTTTAAGTTGAGTCAAAAGCAATGGGCAAAGTACGACAGTGTGTTAATTCAAGATGTAGATCAACCAGAGAGAAAGGTAGCTTGCAACATTTTATAATACGTTTAAGTATTTTACATTATTTGTTATGCTCTATCCCAAATCACTCCTGTTAAGCAGCCAAATGATTGTCTTCTAAAGACTTGACTCTATTGTGTTTGGTAAAGGAAACACCACAGGTTTTGAAATTTACCTTAGCTGAGTATAAATATCGACCTTGCTGCTTACTAACTGCGTAATACAGTATAGGGTAATTTCTTCACCTCTCTGCCTCTTATTTACTTCCTCTAGGAAATAGGAATCACACTCTTAATGATCTAGCTGTATTAAGAATAAAATAAATAAAATAATTAATGCACAGCATTCACAGTGTTTTGGCAAAGTAGGAAGTCAACAAACATTAGATCCATTATTCTTAGTTGTTCATTTATAGTTAAATCAAAAATTATATTCCAAACCTGAAGCTCAGTAAAGTACATGATAATCCAAAATATGACTTAAAAATACATATGAGTTTAAACTGTAAACCTGACTTTAAATGGCTATTGACAGTACAGCTAATTAAATACAGATCATATCGACAAAATTTTATGCATATACTCTTTGTTCAAACTAGCTTTTAGGTTGCGTGTTTGTTATAGCACTTTATTATTTAGTAGGAAAATCCATTTTCTGACAATATATCAAGAATTTATGCTTATTTTAACCTACCTAACTTTTTTCCCAAGATTTGTCATTATCTCCAAATTAATAAAACTTGAAATTATCATTCCGATAGCTCATGGATATATTATAAACATTTAATAAATCTCTGAACTCAATTCTATTTTTTCAACTGTAATTTTCTGAGTTGTTTGGGAAAAAAAAAAGAAGTTCTAAACAATCACCAAGTCTGCTTAAGATACTTGGATGGTAGAAAATATTGGGCCAAATCTATTTCAATGTAGAATTTTTCCACTGCATCATTTATTCTGCACCTCACCAAGCCCGGATAACATTGAGAGTCACATGTATCTGCTTATATTTACATAATATTTTTACTTGAATATTGTACTGCTTTATGAATTTATTGTTTATGGAATAATGGGAGTGATATTGATGATTAAATATTTTGAGAGAGACAGAATATTCGGGAAATGGAATTACTGCCATGCCGCTGAGTTTTGGGGATAATAAGGATAAGCAAGATCCTTGGCATTATCGTTGAAAAGGTTCCTATATATCTGTCTCTCAGCTCTCAGAAATACAGCAGAAATCTCAAGTTTCTTGATGAAAACCTGATATTATAAGCCTGGCTGTCATAGGTTTTAGTAAGTTCTGATTTGAATCTTGTGAGTTTCACATTATGAATTTAGAATCACATTGTGACCCAAAGGAAATTAAATAAGTTTTAGTAAAGCAGCGTATAGACAATGTTAGGATAATCCAAATTTTCTCTGAAATTTGTTTCACATAGGCAAGTAGAACTTTAATAGGTCCTTAATATAAATCGGTAACTATATTACAAATAGCTTTGAGATTTTAAACAATTATTTTGTAAAACAACAAAAATGGTTTTAAAAGTTTAAAATGTATAGCAGCCACTGGTTTTTGGATTGCCTGGTTTTCACTTATTATTTAATAGGAGTTCATTATATGTTTTGGATATGAATCCTTTGTCACATGTAAGTATTGCAAGTATCTTCTACTATGTTTTTTAATTTTTTTTAAATTTTTAATCTCCTAATGGTTTGTTTTCATGAACAAAAGTTTTTAATTTTAAGGTAGTTTAATTTACTGATTTGTTTTCCTCTATGGCACACTGTTTAAGAAAGCATCGCTTATTGCAAAGTTTTGAAAACATTCAGTAATGTTTTCTCCCAAAAAATTTATTGTTTTAATCTTTATTTTTAGATATACATCTGTCTTTAGTGAATTTTTTATATTTTTATGATTTAGAGGTTAAATTTATTTTTTAATATTGATACTCAACTGAACAAACACCATTTAATTAAAAATGATCATTTTTCCCTCACTAATCTACACTGAGATTTTGTAATAGATCAGGTAACCATATAAGTATAGTATTTCTGGACTCTGTTGTGTAATATTGGTCTGTATGTCTATCCTTCTAGCAGTAAAACATTATCTTAATTAGTATAGCTTATAATGTGTTTTGATCTCTAGATTTCTTCTTTTTTTCCTTATTTTTTTCTTTCTTTTCTTTCCCTTCTCCTTTTTCTCTTCCTTTCTTAGTTTGTGGGGATTGCTTTGATTTATCTTGCCACTTAAATGTACATATTAATTTTAGAATCAGTTTGTCAATTTTACAAAAAGTCCTCAAGAATATTTCACCAAAGAGGATGTCCAAATGGCTAAAAGTCATAAGAAAAACACTCCCTGGGAAATGCATCAAAATGCTTGTGATAATTATCTCTAGAGGGTGGGAATTATGGGTGATTGTTAATTTTTACTTTATGCATTTATGTATTTCTAGTTGTCTGCAATGAACATGTATTCCTTGTACAACTAGAAAGAAAACAATACATGCCATTAAAATTAAAAAAAAACAAAATCACTCCATTTCATTAAGCACCAAAGAAATGCAAATTAAAATCATAGTGTAATACCACTGCAAACCCACCAGGATTGCTAACATGAAAGACCGTAAGTATTAGGTGTTTGCAAGAATGCGGTGCAAATAGAGTTCTCACACACTGCTCAGTTAAGCTTAGATTAGTACAACCACTTTGGAAAGCAGGTAGTATGTAATAAATCTGAGCATATATTTATCCTACACCAAATATGTCAGAATTTGTATAGTGTCACTATTCATACTAGATCTCAAAAAAACCCAAAAATAAAGAAGCAAAAAATCCATCAACAGTAGAGTGGGTAAAGAAAGTGTGGTATGTTTATACAGTTGAATAGTAAACAACAAAGTAAATGAATTAACTACATTTACACGCAGCAAGGTGATGTAAAGTAAAAGAAGCCAGGGATGTGCACTGTATGTCCATTTACATACTACTTGGTATCTTCAAAAATATGCAGAATTAATCCATGGGGACAGAAGTCAAGACAATGATTTGCCTTGGTGGAAAGGAAGTGACTGCTATAAAAGAGCTCTGGCACTCCCGTAACAATCTGCTTCTTGATCATTGTGATTATTATACAGGTTTGTTCATTCTTTGAAAATTCCTCAAGCTCTACACTTAAGATTTCTGCACTTTCCTGTATGTATATTATATATCAATAAAATTCCAAATAAGTTATTAAAGGAGAAACACAGAATTGGGCAAGAGAAATTAGACACAGTGAGAACAGACAACTCTTAAAATCTGTGCTCTAAAAAGGAATTAGAAATGGTACAGCACATATAGATTGAATGCTTCCTCTGCTTTCCATAAAACATGTTTGAAAGGAAATGTACAATGATCTGCTCATTTACCTGGATTATGAGAATTTATATATCTTCATTTTAAAAAATAAAGAAAACATTATATGTACCTATGATATATGGTAGAATCAGAAACAAAGAATATATCCCTAATTTATAAAAACAAGGAAATTTGAAATGGTGATACTTTATAAATATCAAGTTACTTTTCAAATATTGTAATAACTGTGTGTAAACTCATAGTATATAGGTATTTATATACATCTATATTGCATATGTGAATGGAAAATATTTACTTTTATGCACTAACTATACTACTCTTACTTTAAGCTACAAAATGGTAGTTTGAAGCCAGCAGCATTATTAAATTCTATCATCTAATAGTACTGTAACTATAAATATTCATTTTAACCTAATTTTATTTGAATTCTGAAACAAATAGTAAGATTCTCTTGTCCAAAATTTTTCTTACCAAGTGAAATGGGAAATAGTCCAACAACATAATAGTGTATTCTTATACTAAATAACAAAATTTTATCAAATATTCAATAGCTTTACCTGAGAGTTAGCTTTTTTTCTTGTATCTTTAAGGCATAATATCAGAAAGTGCTCTATATTACACATACAAAAGTAATTCTAATAAATAAAATATTCTCACATAGATTTCTTTATTGTTCCAGTAACTGAAAAAAAAAAAAAAAAATGCAGTGTTTGGTGTCTTACATGTTGTGGATGCTCAAATGTTTTTGATAAATATATGATAATGATGAATATTCTTTATTTGTATCCATTCAAACTGTTCTTGCTTAAGTATTAATTTATAACCAATTTATAAATGCAATTTATGTTATGATTATTTCATATAAAAAAGTCTGTCTAGGCAATTCTTAATCACCAGGAAGATGATTCATAAGTGATGTCCAATAACTAAGAAATGGGAGAAATTTATCATCTTAGGTTATAAATGATGCTAAGAAACAACAAAATTAATACATTTTTGTAAGGGAGGAATATATGTGGTAAGGAAATATATGAATTGATGTATTTATTACAAAAAGAATAAACATTTAATCAATAGTACATAGATACAGTAAAATTCTAGCCTATGAGGAGCAGAAGATAAAATTAGTAGCAAAATTTATGTAAACTAAAATATTTATGTGCGAAAGTACATTTCGTTTAATACAGTTATGTACTGCTTATTGAAATGGTGAAATGTGTGACACTAATTTAATATGATGTGAATATTAGTTTTGTATAGACTTTCAGTAAATAGATAGAATATTTATTTTGATAATTAGGTGTATGCTGATAGTCAAACCTGATATAAAAAGTTGTATTAAGAATACATGTTACAGAAATTTGGGACACATAAAGAAAAATGTTGGTTCAGAAAAATCATGAGTATATACATGTATACACATATAAGTATATACGAGTATATAGATAGATATAATATACTACAGTGTATATTAAATACTCATATATATATACATTATTTTTCAATGTGGTCAATGCACTTTAAGTCTTAGTTCACTGAAGTAGGTTGGGTTACACCCAGAAGAAGACCTAAAATCAGAATTTTAGGGCGAGTGGATTGTTTGGGCTATGAGAGAGGAGTGGAAAGATGAGACAGGAAAGAGAAGAAAACCTGTTCAGGGTGTAATGTTAATAATGAAGTTATCTCTGTGGACAACTAGTGTTCAACATCTTTAAGAATTCAGGAAGATTGTATGAAACATTGATTATTTATATTTCAGGACCACAGAAATGTTAGTATTTGTAGTTTAACTCCCATTCATCATTCGCTGAGAGCAGCAACTGAGGGTGCTAACTCCTAGGACTTCTAATCTACCCAATAAGTGGACCTAAAGGTAGAAACCTGGCAGAAAAAGTGCTTGCTGTAGGACACTATCTGCAGGTAGTAGAATAATGGTGAATCCTGAGAGATATGAGAGAGGCATTGAGAGTGTCTGCAACAAGAGGCAATCAGAGCGTGGCAGGCAGAATTCTAAAATAACCAGCAAGATCACCAACTTTTGGAGAAAAGGCCTTGTATAATTCCCTCCTTTGGATTCACAGAGATCCTGTGAATAAGGTGGTTCTCACTCCATGCTTATGTTATGTTACATGGCAAAAGGAATTTTACTATGTAATTAAAATGACAAATCATTTGATGTGCAGTTAATCAAAAGGGATATTAACTGGGTAGTCTGATTTAATCAGCTGAGATTCCTTAAAAAAAAGAAGATATTCAAAGAATAATTGAGATTTTCTCCTGTTCATCTTGAAGAGATGGAAGTTGCTAAGAGTTTTATAGATGTAAGGGACTGAATTCTGCTAACTAATTGAATGAGCTCATGTGAGACCCCAAGACCTGGTCAACACCTTAACTTAAGCCTGAGACACCCTGGGCAGAGAACCAAGTTAAGTTGTGCCTGGACTTCTGAACTACAGAAACAGTGAGATAATAAATTTGTGCTAAGCTGCTAAGTTTGTGGCAGATTTTTTTTTATCCAGCAATAGAACAGTAATACAAATAGGCATATGACACATACACACATATAAATCTTATATATTTGGTTTAAAAATCAAAGGCCTTGAAGTTTCTTTTTTCTCCAGCTCAGACTGATTTAAAAGTCCCACATACCAATTCTAAATATTCATTTCAATTGCAATGGTGCTTTTACTAAATACATGTGTATATGCTTGCCCAATTCTGGTGGTTTCCCAAACTCAACTTTTAAGTACTCAATCATTTTTTCAAGGCTAGAGCCAACTTTTCTCTTTGTTGTAATATTAGTATTACTGTTTTGCTTTGATTGCCACTATTTTATAAACTGCTATCTACATCACCAAAATTCCAATCACCATCCTCTCCACTGTAACACGTAGCATCCTCCTCTGATTTTTTTTTTAATTTAAAAAAAATTTTAATTTTATATAATTTTAAAGGTTACACTCCATTTACAATCATTACAAAATGTTGGATATATTCCCTGTGTTGTAGAATACATCCTTGTAACCTACCCAAGAGTTTATACCTCCCACTCTCTCACTCTGATATTGCCCCCTCAACTGGTAACTACTAGTTTGTTCTCTCTATTTGTGAGCCTGCTTCTTTTTTTTTGTTAGAGTCATTAGTGTTGTATTTTTTAGATTCCACATATAAGTGACATCATAGAGTATTTCTCTTTCTCTGACTTATTTCACTTAACATAATGCTCTCCAAGCCAACTCAGTTGCTGCAAAATGGCAAAATTTTGTTCTTTTTTATGGCTGAATAGTATTCCATTGTAAATATATGGCACATCTTCTTTATCCATTCATCTGCTGATGAACACTTAGGTTGCTTACCTATTTTGGCTATTGCAAATAGTGCTGTTATGAACATTGGGGTGCATGTATCTTTTCAAATTTAGTGTTTTTTGTTTTTTTCAAATATGTACCAGGAATGGAATTACTGGATCATATGGTAGCCAGCCACTGTGGAAAACAGTATAAAGGTTTCTCAAAGAACTAAAAATGGAACTACCATATGACTCTTCCACTTTTTCTTAATAACCACTTCCATTATTTTCTTCACTCTCTTTGTCCACACCAACACAGTAATCTATAATATACATTTACTCTCTTGATGATAAGTGCTTTAGTTCCTTCTCTGTCTAGAGCAACTAAATCTCCACAAAATACTATATGTAACACATACATACGTAAACACTCATACATACATACTACACGGTAGACATTATTGATGAATGTATTAATTTGTTCAAGATGACATATGAATAAATACATTAATGTGTACACATGTAAGAGGATGATTACATAAGACAAAAAAGAGCTAGTTTATCTGAGCATCCAATTCACCTACTCTGATCTCCCCTTAGGAAAGATCAACATTATGTTTCTAAGTCCTTTGAAGAAAAAAAAGAATTTCCAAGATTGGAAAATGATAGAGGGAAGTTAATGGAAGACTAAATGTAGATACTTCCTTGAAAAATTGTTGGTTTTCAAGTATGCAGCAAGAATTTAGAATAATCCACAACTTTGTATATATTCTGAACAATGAGTCCCATAAACCCTACTCCAGTGCAGAATCTCATAGAGAAAAAAGATCCCAGAGAAAAATTTCACCTGCGGAAGTTGGCCCCTAGACCCTAGTGCTTCAGGTATCAGTAATACTTCCCACTCCCTATGAGCACAGTCTATGAGGTTTCCTACCTTTTTTTTTTTTTTTTTTCCCTACCTTTTAAAAGGATCATGTAGGCTTATATAGGTAGCTTATCAACAGTGACTGCTTGAAACAAGAGAGCTCTAATCAAATATTCTAGACGGAAATATAACTCCTGGAAGCTCTAATGACTTTAGGGCTGGGTTCATAATGAATGGAATGGGAGCTGCCTACCATTTCAACTTAAGTGAGAAAAAATAATTACTATATATATTTATTTATATTTTATTTTAATAGTTGAATAATAGTCATGTACTTTTACACTCATTCCTAGAAAGATAGATAAATCATAGATTGATCAATCATTTATCAAACATATGGATAATTAGTAGACAGATGAGATACTAGCTAATCAGGGAAGTTAAAAAGGTAGATGGATAAATTGATAAACAGGTATAGAATATGCAATTAGATAATTTTCCTAAGTATAGATATTTTAAAAAATCCTTATAGTGATTACAAGAATAAGGCATAAGCCCTTGCGCATCTCTTTACCCATCACTGAATAATAGTTAATTCAGGGATGCCTATTTAACAGTCCTTTAGGGAAAGTTACAAAACATATTTAACTAACCAAAGCTTCAGGCTAGATTTGGGCAGGGAGTTCATAATTACACAATTAAAAATAGGCCAAGATGATGAAGTTAATGTCTCTCCCAAATGAAGGAAAAAGTTAGTCAACTACTGCAAAACTAGAAAATAACTTAAGCTACTAATTAACAATATTCTTAAAATGTCTTTAATGCTAAAGACTCACTTAACTCTTACTGAGTGACTCTAACCACATCAAATCATTTTAATACACACTGGGTAAACAATTAAGACATGATTTCTACCCTTATCCATCAGAGTCTAAAAGGATAGTGAATTCATGTCCACATATAATTTTACTATAAAGCAAGATATAATAAAGGATTAAAATAAATACAGATTAAATTATACAAAAGACACCAGTGTAAATATTTTATTGTGGCTGAGAAGCTTTGTAGTTGATGTGACAGAAGATAGCTCAAAGACCTTGACAATTAGTTTCATCTTTATGATTTTAGGTAAGTTATTTAATTCTTTATGAAACTTTATTTCCTCACCTTGAACATGATTTTAAGAATGCCGTGTATCACATGGGGTTACAGAGAGGATTTAAAAAGATAATCTGAGTAAAGCAGTTGAAATTTAAGATCATTTAATATTGTTAGGATTTCCATGGCTTTATCCACTTTATCAAAACTGTGGAAGATATTTTGACAGAAAATATTTTAAGGCAAGAAGTCTTGATTGTTCAATAGGGAAAGTAAGAAGGAATGAGTTTCTATTTTAAGACAGTGTCATTGGAAATATAATTAAAATAGTAGATATAACAGACACTTCAGAATTTGAATAAAATTTTTGAGTGTGTTAATTAGTCTAAGCTTGGTGTTTGGAAAAGTGGAATTGTAGGAGTTATTGAATACGACAGCCCCTAAGAAAGCTGATGAATAGATGTTTGGAGTGGAGAAGGGAGTTATATGAGTGAAAGGGGTGGGTAGCTTGATTTAGTTAGGTCAGTAAAAGGGTTTTGATGGCAAATGAATGACCATTTTAATGATACGAGTGCAGGAGTAAAGTGAGCACGGTAGGAAACTGAAATGAAGTGATGTAGACCACTGGATTTGAGGTAGATTAAAGAAAAATTTGAGTAATGTGTTAGAAAATTTGTCAGTGAATTATCTCTATTTGAGGCAGTTTATGGGAAAGAAAAAAAATTGTAAAAAGCAAACAGACAAAAAATCCTCAAAAGTGGTATAAAATCCCACAGAGAAGGAAATGTAAGCACATTAAATTCTAAAATGCCTATGATGTTTTGTTTTCCCTTAGCAGATCATATATATGAAGATTGAAAAAAAAAGTTTGTGTTTTTTTTAAAAAAAACTAGATTATATATATTAAAATTGAAGGAAATGTGAAATTATCACTTAACAGCATAAATGTATGTTAAGTTTAGTTGTGAAATTTCCCAACTTCTCCACATATAACTTGTCAAGAAAATATAAAATGAGCAAATTAAAAGACATGCAACTCTACTGAAAGCTAGATAAATAACTTTATGGAACAGAAACAGAATGTTACTTGAGGTTGAATTTACATGACTGTTGGTCTCTGGGATCCAACAGAGATATTCAAGCAATTTCATTCTCTTGGGTAACAGGAATTAAATGTTCTAAATGACGCAGACAAATAGAACCAGAAAGGCTTTATGAAATTGGAGCATAGAGTGAGTTTCCCACATCCATATAATGAGGACGAATAAAACACTGGCATTGACTTGTGTCTGGAAGTTCTTTAGTGAGGGCACTAGGGAAAGTAGACACATTTTTTAAATGAAAGGATGAGTCAAATTTCCCACTGGCATTTGGTCTTTCTCCCTTCCTTCCTTCTCCTTGGCTCCCTCCCTCACCCCTTTTCTTTCTTTCTTCCTTTCTTCCTCTCTTGCTTTCTTTCTTTCTTTCTTGTTTTCTTTCTTTCTCTTTCTTTTTCTTTCCTTTTTCCTTTTTATAAATCACCTATATTAGCAAGGTTCAGAAACCATTATCCACCCATATACTACCTGCTTTGGGACTGTGTCTTACGGAAGGACAGAATATCTTAACAAAATTTCCTCTCTATATAATTTAAGAAAAGCAAAAGAAGTAAAGAAGGAGAGGAAAAGCTATAGGGAAAGATACAGAGATAAGAGAGAGACAGTGACAGAGAGAAACAGAGACAGAGAGACTGAGATAGAGAAAACTATCAAATACGGTTTAAAACTATTTAAAAAACATGGAGATAAACTTCTGGCACGACAGCATAAGTAGTTCTGCTGACTGATTAATCAGTGAAACTGGTGTAAACTCTTGAAAAACAACAATTTAAGCCTCTGGAAGTGGTTTTAAGAGCAACTGCTGAGTGAAGAAACATCTAATCAAGAAAATCTATGAAAACTTGGTAAGAAAGATAAGAGTCTGTGGTAGCTGAACAAAGAATAATTTCCTCCTCCCCACCTCCTTGGCCAGGGAGGCACAGCATCCACTCCTGACTGCTGTAGACAAGAACACAGGGCTCCTTATCTCCCCATTTCTCAATTGTCTTATCTGTTGCTGAGGCTAAATCCCAGTGAATACAATGGAGAAGCAGGGCTCACTTTTTCTGCCCAGTCATCACTCATGGAATGGAGGCCCTGTTTTGGACATTTCACCACTATGAATACTGGGACCCTGATCATCCTTGCCTCAGCTCATGAGACAATGATTCCACGCCAAGGGAGATAAGCTGAGAGGCTTAGCACCTCAACCCCCCCACCAAGTGCTTTGCTTCTAGTGGGTGGGTGTCACTCAGTGAGAAGATTGCCATTGTTCCCATGCCAAGCTCCAGAGCTTGGGGGGAAAGCAGGTCACGAAATACATAGTTCCCAATGTCCTCCCAAAGGAACTATCATCATTTGTGGAATTTAGCAGGTGAACACAGTCAGGGAAAGAGAAGAAGAGAGCCCTACCAAAATCACTGTTATCTCAGGATGACTGTGGGCATACCCAAAACTGTGCCCTACTAAGGATCAAATGTGGATCAACTCTGTGTGAGGGAAAATAGGCTTCACCAAAATAATCCAGTGAGTCACTAATGTAATAAACAAAACAATAACAAGACTGGAGGAATGGTGGGGCCAGTACCCAGAGTTGCTAAAATATATATCTAAAATGTTTAGTTTCTAACAAAAAAAATGAGACATTCTAAGAAACAGGAATATTTAACCTATATGCTGTAAAGGTAACAGAAATTTCCTATGAGCGTAAGCAGATGTCCAGATTTATCAGAAAAAAATCTTCAAGATGACTATTATAAGCCATTTTATGGAATTAATGGAATTATGATTAAAGAAATAAATCAAAGTATGATGACAGTGTCACATAAAATGGAGAATATGAATAAAGAAATTGAAATCAGAAAAAAGAACAAAGGAAATTCTGGAGTTGAAAAGTAAATAACTGAAATGAAAAAAAATATTCACTGGGGGGCTTTCAAATAGATATAATTGACAGAAGAAAGAATAAGTGAACTGAAGATCCAAAAAACAGATGGGAAAAAAATGAATGAAGATAAATGAGGAGAGCCTCAGGGAAATTTGGGACACCATTAAGCGTGCCAAAATACACGCAATGGTAGTATCAGAAAGAGAGGAGAGAGACAAAAAGAGAAGAAAAATATTCAAAGAAACAATAGCTAAAAACTACCCAAATTTATTGAAAAATAATTTACATATCTAAGAAGCTCATCAAACTCCAAGAAAGATAGCTCAAAGATCCATGTAAATGAAGGCTAAATAAAGACTTCCCCAGATAAACAAAGCTTGAGAGAATCTGTTACTAGTGAATTTGTCTTACAATAGATACAAAAGGAAGTTTATCAAGCTGAAAACAGCTGGAACCAGACAGTAATCCAAATACACACACACACACACACACACACACACACACACACACACAAGCACAAAGTGTCAAGAAACATAATTATATAAATGATTACAAAAAAACAGTAGGATTCTGTATTTTTTCACCTTTATTCTCTTGACTAATTTAAAAAGTAATCACACACATAAAGCAATGTGAATAAACTTGAACAGGTTTATAAAAGTGTGGTTAACAGAATAATTCCCCCTCACCCAAGACGTTCACATCTTGATTCTTGCAACCTGTTAATATGTGCCTCCTTCTACCTAGATTACAGTATAATGACAAAGACGGCAAGAAAATGTCATCATAAATCAGTAGAAAATCGTGGATTATTTTGTGAGTGACACTCAGATAATTGGCTACTCATGGAAAATTAGATTAGATTATTACCATATTCCATAAACAAAAATACACAGAAGTTATCACTAAAGTGCTATATGTATCTCTAAACCATAACTCCTTTTTTTACATCTCTCCCTGTTCAACAGATTTCTAAAAAAGACATATCCAAAATTCACCACAGAGACAAGAAAATGTGTTATGTCTGGGGCATCTAGTTTTAATAGTAAGCCAAATTTCTGTCTTTTGTTCAGTTTTTCACTTATATGCCAGATGTAGAAAAGCATCTGTATTTGGGGAACCATGTCTAAACATTCTGGGACAACATTTGACTGATGCCACCTTTTAGAGAATTTTCCATGATAGGAACATTTGTACAATCTTCAGTTTTGTATTCCTACCAAACTTAGGGTTCAAGGGAATGGCCAGAAAGGCTGTGTGATGCAAAATTAAGAGGGATATATGGATGACAAAATCATGATGGCAGAAAATCTGAACAGTCTGTATAAATGGGTTCCATCTAACTAGATACAATTTAATATGAATAAACATTGCATTCTGTTCTTAAAGTTTAATGATTTAAATGCAGAAAACAGTATGAGGACAATATATAATATTAGGCTTTTAAGTTGAACTTATAATACATGTGTCAGTAATATAATATGATCTAGGTGATTAGAAAGTTAATATATCTTAAATTTCATTAAAAGACAATGTATAGTCCAGAAGGAGTGAATTTTAAGGCATAGTCTACTGTTCTCTGGCAAGGGTAACTCTAAATACAATGGATGCAAAAATACGTTTTTAAGAGGCAAATTGTTAAGGCACAATAATATTGGAGTAAGCAGAATGTTGAGAGATAAAAGCCATTGACTCAAAATATTTACCACCATGTTCCAAGTATAATATTTGGCAATGTCTATAGAGGCAAATAATTAAAGAAACTAAGTGTTGCATATTTTATTATTGCTCCCAATTTTTTTTTTTTTTTCTCTCCTTGTGAAGTGATTAAACTTCATATTCCATTTACTCCAGAATTGACCATTTGGCTCTGAAAGCAACTTGTGCAAATGACAAGTGCTAACCCTGAGCAAAAACGCTAAAATCTGTGTGTGCTTCCCCAATATTTTTGTCTTTCATCCATACAGTCCCTAAAGGGTTTGCTCTTTCATTGAAGGAGACCTATGAATCAGAGCCACTGTCACCCTGCAGCCAAGCTGACAGGTGCTGGGAGAGAAATAAATTTTCGTAGTTGCAAACACTGAAATTTGGGAGTTGTTTGTTATGGCAACATCACTTAGCAGATCTGACTATTGTTTTAACATTGCTTATCTAGAACATGACACTTAGGGAGGTCATTGTCCCCAAAAAACCTGACTGAACCCCACATGGAAAAATTATTAGACTTCATTTCTGAGGTTCCAGCAAATGCCTTAGGCAAGAGATTGTAGGATAGAATAGGATATGCTAGGATATGCTACAACAGCAAAAAGCCTGAAAGTCTCAGTAGCTTAACCCAACAAAAATGATTCATTGTTCCTAATACTTGTCAGTTTGTGTCTATGAGGGCTCTGCTCCATGTGGTCATTCAGATACTCCTGCTGATAGATGCTTCTCTACCATTTTGTAGACACTCCATCTGAAACACGTGATCTTTAGGTGCCTAGAGCAGAGGAAGAGAGTTGGAAAATCATGCTGACTCTCCCACACATTGGCCCAAAAGGGACACACTATTTTTTTTCTGCCCACAGCTCATTAACCAGACTAGTCACATAGCCATATCAAACTTGGAGGATGCTAGGAAATGTTAACTATTGAGTGCCATATTTGGTAAGCACTATATCTGTGTCATAGGAGAGAATGGTATTAGAAGACAGAGTTGAACTCTATATATTAATGAACTTGATCATGATTTTAGAAGACACTGAAGTGGAACGAATTATCTTGTTGACATAAATTTCCTGAGGGATTAATCAAGAGGGTTTATGGTCATAAATAAGAAATATGACAGAAGAAATTTATGGGTCTACATCCCTTCTAGTGTTTAGGTTATATAATCCTAAAGTTGAAGATTTCATAGGCTTAAATGAGATGATCACAAAATAAGCATCCTGCATTACTTTTAGTTAATATTGCAATAGGTAATAAAAAAGTTTCACATTGTACTAGATAATAATAATTCATCTCTTTAGTTCATCTCATTTTGTGTTGTTATTGGGAAGACTTATCTTACTCTCTAAATTTTAGACTTATCTTACTCTTTAATTTTTCTTTTATTTATAAACACTATTCTAGTCTCATATTTCTAAATAAATATCAGATTATATACAAAAGCATTCTAATTTTCCTGTCTTTTGATAGATCATTTTACAGCCAAAAATCTTCACAATGCTTTCATGAGGTGACTCTTGATTTTCTCGTTGTGTTTCAAATGCTATTTATGGAGGGATTGACTCTATTGTATGTGATCGTTAAGAGTTGCTTTCTGATTAGAAACATTCATATAACTCACCAATCTTTACTCACAACCTACCTATTGATAGATTTAGAAGAAGTCTTCCATATAATCATTTTGTCTGGCTTGAATTAAAGACTAAATATTGTGAAGCAGAACATCAATTATTTATAAAATCTTACAGGTTTTAATTAAGCAAATATGTCAAAGAAAAATTTAATGAAGTTGATATATTTCTGTTATTAAAAGAAGGATCATTCTGCAGTTTATGGGACATCAGAATATATCATTATCCTTGGGTCAGAGTAAGATAATATTTATCTACGAGATTTTTAGGATTCATTTAAAATATTTAACTCTATTTTCTTCTTCAGGGAGCATGAACATCAGTGCAATGAAAAGAAACACTTTAACTTTTGAATTAAAAGCTTTGCTTATCAAATTTAATTAATCTAAATGTTAAAATAGAAATGATTATAATAAAAGTGTGTTAAAATTAATTGATGATGTTTATGGTAAAAACTATTTTTTGGAAATTGTACTTACCATGTGCTTGCCATGATATTGAATATGCCACATGATATAAAAATTAAAGTTGTTGTAAAATATTATAAAAACTTTTTACTCTAATATTCAGTGAGGGCTTATTTTGTAAAGCCCTCAATAAGAGTAAATCTAAATTTAGAGACAAATTGAATTCAAGGTGAAGTCATTCCATGCTAAAATTTGAATGATCTGCAATCAAGTTTGCAAAAAATCTATTTTATTTATTGGCCCACACAGTAACAACAATAGAGAGGATTCTAATGTCTACAGTTTTAGTCATTGTGGTATTAGGAGACACCTGTAAGATTAAACCACCTCTTCACTCCCCAAAGCTCACAGCTTTGTAATAATGGCATCAATGAGAATATATTTTTCATTATGAATCATATGGCTTATCAATAAAGGCACGGATTGATTCGTATTAAAAGAAAGACTGTATCATATTATTTGTAACATAAATTACTGTGTAGTTGGGTAGTATTCTGCGAATCAGTGTTTGACAGTAATTTATGAGGTTTCAGTAGACTTTCTGTGGTCAATAGCAAAAAGAAATCAATAATCTAACTTTGGCTAATAGTTAATATTTTATTCTTCACATGAGCCAGAAGAGCTTTATTTTTTAATGGTCTTTATTTCAGACATTATAAACTCTGAAAAACCTCTGCTGCCATATGGTTAAAGCATAACTATATAAATGACTGCTTATTTATTCCTTCATTTATTTATATGTTAAGCATCCAAACCATTCTGGTCACTGTGTTAAATCTGAAGCTATAAAAGCAGGTAGAATGACCTACAAGAATGAAAATGTCTTAAATAAAGGAAATGAATCAGTAATGCTAAGTATATGACAATTAATTTTGAAGAATTTACTGTTTTTTAACAAAATGAAAACCCAAACATCCAAACTATTTAAGCTATTCTACATTTAAATATTATGATGGGAGATGGTGAGAGGCTTATTGGGACTTTAGAAAATGTAAGAGATATTCAAAGAAAACATTTTCTCACTAGATCACCACATTGAGAATAATGCTATTAATAGATGATTTTTTAACCAATACATACTATTGGGGTAAACTTATCTTGACCTTAAATGTAGTTCTAAAATAAATTCTAATGTATTTACAGGAAATACAATTAGAGGAACTAGAAGGAAGTCTGAACTCAACTCTGCTGAAAGGACAAAGTACAGGGAGTGTTAAGCTCTGGGATTAGAGGGAGATCACTGGGCATCCAGTTTTGCTAACTGGATTTACCTAAAGGAAAAGTAAACTGTCTTCTGTTGTTATGACAGGTGGTGGTTTTACAAGTTGGAGTAGGACTCTAAAAGAAATTAGACTCTTACCATCCCAGAGAGACTGGGAAACAAGGAAGCTATCTTCTTTAATAACTACCTTTCAAAGAGATGGCTACTAGGTCCTTGAAAGATATCCTTGGGTTGTAAAACTGACAAGAGGCTTTTAAAAAATTTACATTTCAAAGATGCAGAAAAAGAATTTACAAGCTTTTTAAGGTAAATGTCTAAGAAAAGTAGAGTCAAGGTCTAGAGGCAGGAAGACTGTACAAAGTTTAGTCAATCTGAGGGAAACGTTAAGGACCTCTTGGTCATAGGGCAGATTAAAATCTGAATAGTATTAACAATAAAATGTCTTTTAACAGTGAAATGACAGTGATCGTTTTGATTCCATTATTTATTCTCTACATAATTACCCTTGTATTTTAAGCCTGCCACTCCTGTGTACAATTTATTAACAATTTCGACTACAACAATTTAGCCACTTTGAAAAAAGAGGTTTCCAATATCAATCATTATTTTCCCAAACTGACTTTGTGAATTTAGTCATTATTTTAAATTATTTTATTTGCTTATTTTTTTCAACACTTAAAATAGTTCCTGATGTCTAGTGTATTTTATGTGATATGGTATTAAGTGTACAGGAAATAAAATTTAGTGACAAAAGGGAAAATGTAGTAAATTAAACACAAAAAAAGATAGAATTTTTAAATTGTTAGATTATTCTTCCAGTTTCACTGAATCATATCACTGTAAAGGGACTTAAGTGGTGTCTAGACAACTATGTGTCTATCATAGGCAAAATGTCAAATAATTTCTACAAAATGTCTACCCATGTAATGCTGAAGAATCAGCAGTGCTGTTCACCAATCTTTCTGGTTTTCTACTTCAAGACACAACCTAGGGTTGGGATTTCCTGAATCTTTAAAGTTAAGCATGGCCATATGACATGCTTTAGCCAATGAAACGTGAGAAATATAAGTAACATTTGTCACTTTTGAGTGAAATCATTTAAGAGGTGCATAATTTTCCATCATTTTATTCCTTTGCTGAGGAAGTCATTATAGCAGTGTTGACATAGGACCTTTATCTGCCTACCCTTTAAGTGGTTAAGATAAGCAGATTCCCCAACCAACCAGCATTGCCTATGTAGTTATAAAACCTGTTTTGAGCCATTGAGATTCTGATTGTGTATTATTACATCATCACCTAACCTATCCATTAATAACTTTATCTTGATTCTGTGTTCTCGAAAGCCAGAAACAATGCTACAATATCTGTGTCCTGAATGGAATAAGCCACCTGATATATAAAATCAAATTCTCTGTAATCAACCTATAGGTACATGTGCAAAGTCCAGGTCATCAGGTCAGAACATGTCTTTTGTCCTGATCAGTTACACTTTAGTGCTTTTTGTGTTCATTCCATCTAGGAGAATTTGATCACAAGACTCAGGTTCTTTCTGCAAGAATTTTTTTTTAACTTCAAATTCTAGAAAGCAAGGGTCGTGTTACTGCCCTTTCTCTCTTAGAAGGCCATTGTTTTCCTTATTCAAATCATCTATTTTCTCTGTAATCCATTGGACCTTGGAGAACTACAGCTTTCATAAAATTACAAAAGATTTGGTTTCAATATTTAAATAACATAATGGGACATTCCTTTATTTTACTTTTGTTTAATTAAGAGAAACATTTACATGATCCTTCTCATAGTAAAGAAAATCTACCCAAAGGTGGATTTTTTTTCTCCTCTGTATATATTTAGCAGCAGTAATTTTGTCTTAATTCTTCACCAAACAGCAGGAATATAGCACTTATATAAGTATACATTATCAGGGGTATTTTGGAAAACATGTTGCATTATACCATTCAGGATTATTCCAAAAATAATTACCTTGGTAAAATCATGAGGATACGCAGAATATGTTTGTATCAAAAAAGTCCTTCCCAAAATTACCATATCAAGTTTTCTCATGACAGAAATTTCACTTCCTTATAAGTCTGTTTTATAATGTTATTTTTAATTAGATTATGTAGTATAAACACTAATCAATAACAATAGATAAAGAATAATAGGAACATAAAATTTTAACATTAGGAAAATATAAACAAAGAAGAAAAAAGCAAAATATGAAAGAAAATAGTACATTTGGTCAGGCCACCCAAGATGGCTGTTCTCTTGTTCTCTGTACATCCCCTGCCAGACCAGTACCTGCTTCACCTATACCATATGCACATGACTGACCTTCCTATGTACTTGCCCCAGGCCCCAGCTAGTGATTGTTCTTATCAAAGGGGCAGTGAGGGGTGTGCCCCTCTACTGGTTTCTCTGGTAGCTAATGAGCCAACCTGATATCAATTCTCATATAACTGGTAATCTCCCCTTCCCCCCAGGAGCAAAGACTGCTACCATGTCCTGTCTGCCTTCCACTGCACAAGGTGGGGTGCTGTTACAGGACCTTGCTCCAGATGTGTAAGCGCCCCCACTCATTAAACCATTGATGTCTCTGTTGCTGACTCCTGGCTCTCTCTTTGGTCTTGAAGCTGGGCAAACACAGGCCTTGTAGGCCTGTGAGGTGCAGCCCAGCAATAACAAGTTTAGGCTTATCATGAATTGAACCCAATATCGAGCAGTTCCAAGTACCAATTTGATTTACACATTTGATCTTTTCATATATTAACCTTATTAAGGTTAATAAGGCCATACTGATGAGAATTTTAGAAATATTGGGTCACAAGGTAAGCCATGCATTTACTGCTGGACAAAAACGTGAGAAAAACAAGAGTGTAAAGATAATTAAAAGTGGACAGCAAATATACAAACATAATGTAAGGGAGAAACAGAGAATATCTATTCAAACATCACAGTAAAACATTAAAATATGGTCTCTCATTGCTCAATTCCACAAAGTACATGTAAGGATTGAGAAATTTCAAACCTCACTGTTACTTACAGAAGGGAAAAAGGGCAAATAAGTACCACAATAAAATGTGAAGTGCAAATATTATTAAACAGTAAACAATATATAAAGAACAATAGGAACAGGAATCCTTAGCATTAACAAACTCTACATGACTGTCAAGTCTAGGAAAGACCATATGTATAAATTTATATGGCCATGAAAGTCTAGCTCTGATAGGTGAACTTAAAAACATTGCAGACTATTCCTAAAATATTTGACTAAAGAAGAATTTTGATTAAATGTTATACTTGTGGTTACAGATCATACAATAATATATCCCAACTAGACTGTTCAATATGTGAGTTACATTCTCACATTCAATGACTTAAAAGAGTTAAAATGAAAGACTGAAGAAATTATCCTTTTAAATAATTTCATATACTTTTTCACTTGCAGATATTCAGTAAACATGCAAATCATTTAAGAAAAGCAAATTTTGAAGCTGACCATAAGAGACTGATATAGGACCTTTAATCAATTTTAGAGTTAATAATAGAATCACCCTGGAAATAACAGGAACATTGGAGAGAATATTTTATATATGTAACATGTAAGCCAGATAAGGTAGAGCATAGTCATGAAAATTTAAAACACAGATGAAATGGATATTATTATAAAATCAGAGACAGCTTAGAAGACAGTTTGAAGGAGAAAAATATTAGCAAAATGAAGTAGAAAACATAAAGAAGAAACACGAAAGATAGTAGCATATAACAAGTGTTGATATTAGCATTTTAACTGAAGGTCAAGCAGTCCCAATTGTATCATACATTATTTGGTCTGTTTCCACCAAACTTCTCCAGCAATGTTGATGAGACTTTTAGAAACAATTGAGTTAAAAGAGAAAATAGGGAGGAGCTTAAGATGGCCAAAGAGTAAGACGCAGGGATCACCTTCCTCCCCACAAATACATCAGAAATACATCTACATGTGGAACAACTCCTACAGAACACCTACTGAACGCTGGCAGAAGACCTCAGACCTCCCAAAAGGCAAGAAACTCCCCACGTACCTGGGTAGGGCAAAAGAAAAAAAAAAAAAAAAACAGAGACAAAAGAATAGGGACTGACCTGCACCAGTGGGAGGGAGCTGTGAAGGAGGAAAGGTTTCCACACACTAGGAAGCCCCTTCATGGGCAGAGACTGCGGGTGGCAGAGTGGGGGATCTTCGGAGCCACAGAGGAGAGTGCAGCAATGAGGGAGGGGAGGGCAAAGCGGAGAGATTCCCACACAGAGGATCATTGCCCACCAGCACTCACCCACCCGAGAGGCTGGTCTGCTCACCCACCTGGACGGGTGGGGGCTGGGAGCAGAGGTTTGGGCTTTGGTCAGATCCCAGGAAGAGGACTGGGGTTGGCTACATGAACACAGCATGAAGGGAGCTAGTGCGCCACAGCTAGCCGGGAAGGAGTCCGGGAAAAATTCTGGAGCTGCCGAAGAGACAAGAGACTTTTTCTTGCCTCTTTGTTTCCTGGTGTGCGAGGACAGGGGATTAAGAGGGCTGCTTAAAGGAGCTCCAGAGACAGGCGTGAGCCGCAGCTATCAGCACGTACCCCAGAGATGGGCATGAGACGCTAAGGCTGCTGCTTCAGCCACCAAGAAACCTGTGTCCAAGCACAGGTCACTATCCACACCTCCCCTCCTGGGAGCCTGTGCAGCCCACCACTGTCAGGGTCCCGTGATCTGGGGACAACTTCCCCAAGAGAACAAATGGAACTCCTCAGGCTGGTGTAACATCACACTGGCCTCTGCCTCTGCAGGCTCTGTACCTCTCCCTCCCCCCAGCCTGAGTGAGCCAGAGCCCCCGAAGCAGCTGCCCCTTTAACCCCGTCCTGTCTGAGCAAAGAACAGATGCCCTGAGGCGACCTACACGCAGAGGCAGGGCTAAATCCAAAGATGAATCCCAGGATCTGTGCGAACAAAGAAGAGAAAGGGAAATCTTTCCTAGTAGCTTCAGGAGCAGCAGATTAAATCTCCACTGTCAACCTGATGTACCACGAATCTGTGGAATACCTGAATAGACAACGAATCATCTCAAATTGAGGAGGTGGACTTTGGGAGCAATGATATATATATTTTTTTCCCTTTTCTCTTTTTGTGAGTAGGTATGCATATGCTTCTGTGTGTGATTTTGTCTGTACAGATGTGCTTTTACCATTTGTCCTAGTGTTCTGTCTGTCCATTTATTTTTTGTTTGTTTTGGTTTTTTTTATTATAGTTTTCAGCGCTTCTTATCATTGGTGGATTTGTTTTTTGGTTTGGTTGTTCTCTTCTTTCATTCCTTTTTTTTAATTACTTTAAAAATTATTTTTAATAATTATTTTTTGTGTTTTCTGTAATAACTTTTTAATTTTATTTTATTTTACCTTTTACTTTCTTTCTTTTTTTTCTCCCTGTTATTCTGAGCCATACAGATGACAGGCTCTTGATGCTCCAGTCAGTTGCCAGGACTGTGCCTCTGAGGTGGGAGAGACAAGTTTAGGACATTGGTCCACCAGAGACCTCCCAGCTCTACGTAATATCAAATGGCAAAAACCTCCCAGAGATCTCCATCTCAAGGCCAAGACCCAGCCCCACTCAACAACCAGCAAGCTACAGTGCTGGACACCCTATGCCAAATAAATAGTAAAACAGGAACACAACCCCACCCATTAGCAGAGAAGTTGCCTAAAATCATACTAAGGTCACAGACATCACAAAACACACCACCAGACGTGGCTCTGCCCACCAGAAAGACAAGATCCAGCCTCATCCACCAGAACACAGGCACTAGTCTCCTCCACTAGGAAGTCTACACAACCCACTGAACCAATCTTAGCCACTGGGGACAGACATCAAAAACAATGGGAACTATGAACCTGCAGCCTGTGAAAAGGAGACCCCAAACACAGTAAGTTAAGCAAAATGAGAAGACAAAGAAACACACAGCAGATGAAGGAGCAAGGTAAAAACCCACCAGACGTAAGAAATGAAGAGGAAATAGGCAATCTACCTGAAAAAGAATTCAGAATAATGATAGTAAAGATGATCTGAAATCTTGACAATAGAATGGAGAAAATAAAAGAAACATTTAACAAGAACCTAGAAGAACTAAAGACCAAGCAAACAATCATGAAAAACATAATAAATGAAATTAAAATTCTCTTCAAGGGATCAATAGCAGAATAACGGAGGCAGAAGAACGGATAAGTGACCTGGAAGATAAAATAGTGGATCTAACTACTGCAGAGCAGAATAAAGAAAAAAAGAATGAAAAGAATTGAGAACAGTCTCAGAGACTTCTGAGACAATATTAAATGCACGAACATTCGAAATATATGGGTCTCAGCAGAAGAAGACCAAAAAAAGGGACTGAGAAAATATTTGAAGAGATTATAATCAAAAACTTCCATAATATGGGTAAGGAAATAGTTAATCAAGTCCAGGAAGCACAGAAAGTCCCATACAGGATAAATACAAGGAGAAACATGCCAAGACACATATTAATCAAACTATCAAAAATTAAACACACACACAAAATATTAAAAGCGACAAGGGAAAAACAACAAATAACATACAAGGGAATGCCCATAAAGTTAACAGCTGATCTTTCAGCAGAAACTCTGCAAGCCAGAAGGGAGTGGCAGGACATATTTAAAGTGATGAAAGGGAAAAACCTGCAACCAGCATTACTCTATCCAGCAAGGATCTCATTCAGATTTGAGGGAGAAATTAAAACCTTTACAGACAAACAAAAGCTAAAAGAATTCAGCACCACAAAACCGGCTTTACAACAAATGCTAAAGGAACTTCTCCAGGCAGGAAATACAAGAGAAGGAAAAGACATACAATAACAAACTCAAAACACTTAAGGCAATGGTAATAGGAACATACATATTGATAATTACCTTAAGTGTAAATGGATTAAATGCTCCCACCAAAAGACACAGACTGGCTGAATGGATACAAAAAAAGACCCGTATATATGCTGTCTACAAGAGACCCACTTCAGACCTAGGGACACATACAGACTGAAAGTGAGGGGATGGAAAAAGATATTACATGCAAATGGAAATCAAAAGAAAGCTGGAGTAGGAATTCTCATATCATACAAAATAGACTTTAAAACAAAGACTATTACAAGAGACAAAGAAGGACACTAGATAATGTTCAAGGGATCACTCCAAGAAGAAGATACAACAATTGTAAACATTCATGCACCCAACATAGGAGCACCTCAATACATAAGGCAAATACTAACAGCCATTAAAGGGGAAATCGACAGAAACACAACCATAGTAGGAGACTTTAACACCCCACTTTCAGGAATGGACAGATCATCCAAAATGAAAATAAGTAAGGAAACACAAGCTTTAAATGACTCATTAAACAAGACGGACTTAATTGATATTTATAGGGCCTTCCATCCAAAAACAACAGAATACACTTTCTTCTCAAGTGCTCATGGAACATTCTCCAGGATAGATCATATCTTGGGTCACAAGTCAAGCCTTGGTAAATTTAAGAAAATTGAAATTGTATCAAGTAACTTTTCTGACCACAATGCTATGATACTAGAAATCAGTTACAGGAAAAAATTTGTAAGAAATACAAACACATGGAAGCTAAACAATGCACTACTTAATATCCAAGAGATCAGTGAAGAAATCAAAGGGGAAATCAAAAAATACCTAGAAACAAATGACAATGAAAACACGATAACCCAAAACCTATGGGATGCAGCAAAAGCAGTTCTAAGAGGGACGTTTATAGCAATACAATTCTATCTTAAGAAACAAGAAACATCTCAAATAAACAACCTAAACTTACACCTAAAGCCATTAGAGAAAGAAGAACAAGAAAATCCCAACGATAGCAGAAGGAAAGAAATCATAAAGATCAGATCAGAAATAAATGAAAAAGAAATGAAGGAAATGATAGCAAAGATAAATAAAATTAAAAGCTGGTTCTTCGAGAAGATAAACAAAGTTGATAAACCATTAGCCAGACTCATCAAGAAAAAAGGGAGAAGACTCAAATCAATAGAATTCGAATTAGAAAAAGGGAAGTAACAACTGACATGGCAGAAATACAAAGGATCATGAGAGATTACTACAAGCAACTATATGCCAATAAAATGGACAACCTTGAAGAAATGGACAAATTCTTAGAAATGCACAAACTTGTGAGACTGAACCAGGAAGAAATAGAAAATATGAACAGACCAATAACAAGCACTGAAATTAACATTATGACTAAAAATCTTCCAACAAACAAAACTCCAGGATCAGATGGTTTCACAGGTGAATTCTACCAAACATTTAGAGAAGAGCTAACACCTATCCTTCTCACTCTTCAAAAATATAGCAGAGGGAGGAACACTCCCCAACTCATTCTACAAGGCCACCATTACCCTAATACCAAAACCAGCCAACAATGTCACAGAAAAATAAAATTACAGGTCAATATCACTGATGAACATAGATGCAAAAATCCTCAGCAAAATACTAGCAAACAGAATCCAACAGCACATTAAAAGGATCATACACCATGATCAAGTGGGGTTTATCCCAGGAATGCAAGGATTCTTCAATATATGCAAATACATCAATGTGATACCCCATATTAACAAATTGAAGGAGAAAAAACATATGATCATCTCAATAGATGTAGAGAAATCTTTTGACAAAATTCAACTCCCATTTATGATAAAAACCCTCCAGAAAATAGGCATAGAGGGACCTTACCTCAACATAATAAACGCCATATATTACAAACCCACAGCCAAAATCATCCTCAATGGTGAAAATATGAAATAATTTCCACTAAGATCAGGAACAAGACAAGGTTGCCCGCTCTCACCACTATTATTCAACATAGTTTTGGAAGTTTTAGCCACAGCAATCAGAGAAGAAAAAGAAATAAAAGGAATCCAAAATGGAAAAGAAGAAGTAAAGGTGTCATTCTTTGCAGATGACATGATACTATACACAGAGAATCCTAAAAATGCTACCAGAAAACTCCTAGAGCTAATCAATGAATTTGGCAAAGTAGCAGGATAAAAAATTAATGCACAGAAATCTCTTGCATTCCTATACACTAATGAGGAAAAATCTGAAAGTGAAATTAAGAAAAAACTCCCATTTACCATTGAAACAAAAAGAATAAAATACCTAGGAATAAACCTACCTAAGGAGACAACAGACCTGTATGCAGAAATTATAAGACACTGATGAAAGAAATTAAAGATGATATAAACAGATGGAGAGATATACCATGTTCTTAGATTGGAAGAATCAACATTGTGAAAATGACTCTACTACCCAAAGCAATCTACAGATTCAATGCAATCGCTATCAAACTACCACTGGCATTTTTCACAGAACTAAAACAAAAAATTTCACAATTTGTATGTAAACAGAAAAGACCCCGAATAGCCAAAGCTATCTTGAAAAAGAAAAATGGAGATGGAGGAATCAGGATCTTGGACTTCAGAGTATACTACATAGCTATAGTAATCAAGACAGTATGGTACTGGCAGAAAAACAGAAATATTGATCAATGGAGCAGGATAGAAAGCCCAGAGATAAACCCATGCACATACGGTCACCTTATCTTTGATAGAGGAGGCAGGAATATACAATGGAGAAAAGACAGCCTCTTCAATAAGTGGTGTTGGGAAAACTGGACAGCTACATGTAAAAGAATGAAATTACAACACTCCCTAACACCATACACAAAAATAAACTCAAAATGGATTAAAGACCAAATGTAAGGCCAGACACTATCAAACTCTTAGAGGAAAACATAGGCAGAACACTCTATGACATAAAAAACAGCAAGATCCTTTTTGACCCACCTCATAGAGAAATGGTATTAAAAACAAAAATAAACATATGGGACCTAATGAAAGTTCAAAGCTTTTGCACAGCAAAGGAAATCATAAACAAGAAGAAAAGACAACCCTCAGAATGGGAGAAAATATTTGCAAATGAAGCAACTGACAAAGGATTAATCTCCAAAATTTACAAGCAGCTCATGCAGCTCAATATCAAAAAAACAGAGAGCCCAATCCAAAAATGGGCAGAAGACCTAACTAGACATTTCTCCAAAGATGATATACAGATTGCCAACAAACATATGAAAGAATGCTCAACATGATTAATCATTAGAGAAATGCAAATCAAAACTACAATGTGATATCATCTCACACCAGTCAGAATGGCCATCATCAAAAAAATCTACAAACAATAAATGCTGGAGAGGGTGTGGAGAAAAGGGAAATCTCATACATTGTTGCTGGGAATGTAAATTGATACAGCCACTATGGAGAACAGTAGGGAGGTTCCTTAGAAAACTAAAAATAGAACTACCATTTCACCCAGCAATCCCACTACTGGGCATATACCCTGAGAAAACCATAATTCAAAAAGAGTCATGTACCACAATGTTCATTGCAGCTCTATATACAATAGCCAGGACATGGAAGCAACCTAAGTGTCCATCAACAGATGAATGGATAAACAAGATGTGGCACATATATACAATGAAATATTAGTCAGCCATAAAAAGAAACGAAATTGAGTTATTTTTAGTTAGGTGGATGGACCTAGAGTCTGTCATACAGAGTGAAGTAAGTCAGAAAGAGAAAAACAAATAACATATGCTAACACATATATATGGAATCTAAAAACAACAAAAAAAGTTCATGGAGAACCTAGGGGCAAGACGAGAATAAAGATGCAGACCTACTAGAGAATGGACTTGAGGACACGGGGAGGGAGAAGTGTAAGCTGGGACAAAGTGAGATGTGGTAGTGTATATATGGACATATATACACTACCAAATGTAAAATAGATAGCTAGTGGGAAGGAGCCGCATAGCACAGGGAGATCAGCTCGGTGCTTTGTGACCAGCTAGAAGGGTGGGATAGGGAGGTTGGAAGGGAGGGAGATGCAAGAGGGAAGAGATATAGGGATATGTGTATAGATATAACTGATTCACTTTGTTATAAAGCAGAAACTAACACACAATTGTAAAGCAATTATACTCCAATAAAAACGTTTAAAAAAAAAGGGAAAAGAGGGAAAAGAGAAAAGTGTAAAGATATTTAGGAACAGTGAATTTCTCTTTTTCAACGCAAGCTGTGTTAATATCCAAGTAAGAAGTGAGAACTCTGCTATGGAGAGAGGTTTTAAAACACTGAATATACAAACTGAGAAAAACAACCGTGGGAAGTACAATGTAGAAACTAAGTACTCAAGATCTAATAGGAACTACAGGAAAGAAATTTCCAAAGAAGTATCATTGAAAGCTATACTTAAAGTATTAGTATTGAATGACTGGAGAAAGAAGTTGTTGATATCATCCTAAAGTAATAGGAGGAAATACAAAAACTAGGATCAAGGTACGAAATGTTTTTAAAAATAAATAACTACAATCTCAGGTCAGAGGTTCATCACCTGTACAAGAGAAGTGCATGGAGAGGAGGCAACATCTGGCCCCCCACATGAACGCTGTGCTGGATCAGGGAGTGAAGCTGTGGCAGCCTGAAGCTGTCTTTTTTTTTTTTTTTTTTTAAATATAAGAATCAAAAAAAGAAAAGAAACAAACAAACAAACAAACAAACCTCAAAACGAAACAAAAGGAGGGCCAGCTAGGGAGGATCAAGCCGAGTCCTGGAGGCTCAGGCCTCAGTGCCGTTGCATCTTCACCTTGGGGACGGGACTGCCTGCCGCCTCCGAGCAGTCCTCCTGGGGTTCGTCTGACTTGAGCCAGTAGTTCTCTGAGCTGAAGCTGCTCCTCCGCCGGTGCGTGGGCAGCAGCACCGAGCGCCGGTTCTCCTCCTTGTCCGTCTCCAGTATCCGAGACCTGTGAGCAGCGTCAGGGTCTGCGTTGTGGTGGGACCGCTTGGGTTTCAGAGCGGAGTACCTGTTGTTTCCCGACAGAATCTGAGGCATAGCTGGGTGGTAACACGGAGCTGCTCAGGGACTTATACAGGATACATACAATCAGGATACATATCAAGATTCCAAATAACACTTTTAAGCACCTTATGAACATTACACTTGAATCATAGCATAAATATCATCTGATCATTAAATTGATACATTGCAAGGTTAATGTCTTTTTTTATACTAGTATCATGGAGCTTTTCAGAGTAGGTCTTTTGAAACTTTTAATGCCTCCACAGTTTCTAGGATAGGGTTGGGCAAAATAATTAGAATATTCATCTGAACATTGTCTTGCTTGTTTTGTTCTATTAATATTCTAGCGTGGAAATGGAAACACATAATAATTTTCAGGTGTATTTTGAAAGGAAATGTACTTGAATTTGGTGTGTATTAGATTAGGGTAAGTTTAAAGTACAAACTTTCACATCTTTCAAACTACCATTATATTTATTAATAATACTTGGGAAAAGCATCATAATATTTACATACTTTTATGTAAATATTTTCAAATCAGTACACTAAATTATTGAAATTTTCAATTCAATACACTAAATTATTTATCCCCATTTCTCTCTTTTTTGAAAAACTGGTAAATTCAATTCACCAAGATCAACCTCCTTTTCCTTTTACTGACAGACACAGAAGAGGAATACTTCCTGAAACTCACAAATGAATGTTTTTTTTGTTTGTTTTTTTAACATTTTTTTTTATTCAAACAGAAAGTCACGAAAATTATAATCATCCTCATCAGCTGATTCAATCCCATGTTATTATTTTTTTTTCATCTTGATCTTTTGTCAGCACTTTTATGAATTCATCAGTTTTCCATTAGAGTTCTGAAAATGCTTATTCATTCAGTTCAGCAGTAGAGTCAGTTACCAGAAACCTGTACTTGTCAGAGTCTTTTCCATGAATTCCTTGAAGATGTAACTGTTTTATAGGAACATTTTTGCAAAAGCATCAGAGTACACCCAGAACTGTCTGTAAATGACAAAAGACTTAAAAATGACCACAGTTAAAGATTTAATGAAAGTTCATAATAATGCAATTGATAAGGAAATTTAATTATTTCTGAGATATACGTTTTAAAGTAATAACTAGAATTATGACTTATAACATTATACCAGAACATATAAGATTTTTAGAAATTTCATGTATATATTAACATATTTCCATACAAATAACCCAAAGAAAGTTTAATATTAGTTTTGTTTTGTTTTGTTTTTTTATACAGCAGGTTCTCATTAGTCATCAATTTTATACACATCAATGTATACATGTCAATCCCAATCGCCCAATTCAGCACACCACCATCCTCACCCTACCTCGGTTTTCCCCCCTTGGTGTCCATACCTTTGTTCTCTACATCTGTGTCTCAACTTCTGCCCTGCAAACCGGTTCATCTGTACCATTTTTCTAGGTTCCACATACATGCGTTAATATATTATATTTGTTTTTCACTTTCTGACTGCACTCTGTATGGCAGTCCTTAGATCCATCCACTTCACAACAAATGACTCAATTTCGTTCCTTTTTATGACTGAGTAATATTCCATTGTATATATGTACCACAACTTCTTTATCCATTCGTCTGCAATAGGCATTTAGGCTGCTTCCAGGACCTGGCTATTGTAAATAGTGCTGCAATAAACATTGGGGTGCATGTGTCTTTTTGAATTATGGTTTTCTCTGGGTATATGCCCAGTAGTGGGATTGCTGGATCATATGGTAATTCTATTTTTAGTTTTATAAGGAACTTCCATACTGTTCTCCATAGTGGCTGTATCAATTTACATTCCCACCAACAGTGCAAGAGGGTTCCCTTTTCTCCACACCCTCTCAAGCATTTGTTGTTTGTAGATTTTCTGATGATGCTCATTCTAACTGGTGTGAGATGATACCTCATTGTAATTTTGATTTGCATTTATCTAATAGTTAGTGATGTTGAGCAGCTTTTCATGTGCTTCTTGGCCATCCTTATGTCTTCTTTGGAGAAATGTCTATTTAGGTCTTCTGCCCATTTTTGGATTGGGTTGTTTGTTTCTTTACTATTGAGCTGAATGTGCTGTTTATATATTTTGGAGATTAATCCTTTGTCCGTTGATTCGTTTGCAAATATTTTCTCCCATTCTGAGGGTTGTTTTTTCGTCTTGTTTATGGTTTCATTTGCTGTGCAAAAGCTTTTAAGTTTCATTAGGTCCCATTTGTTTATTTTTGTTTTTATTTCCATTACTCTAGGAGGTGGATCAAAAAAGATCTTGCTGTGATTTATGTCAAGGAGTGTTCTTCCAATGTTTTCCTCTAAGAGTTTTATACTCTCCGGTCTTACATTTAGGTCTTGAATCACTTTTGAGTTTATTTTTGTGTATGGTGTTAGGGAGTGTTGTAATTTCATTCTTTTACATGTAGCTGTCCAGTTTTCCCAGCATCACTTATTGAAGAGACTGTCTTCTCTCCATTGTATATCTTTGCCTCCTTTGTCATAGATTAGTTGAGCATAAGTGCATGGGTTTATCTCTGGGCTTTCTATCTTGCTCCATTGATCTATGTTTCTATTTTTGTTCCAATACCGTACTGTCTTGATTATTGTAGCTTTGTAGTATAGTCTGAAGTCAGGGAGTCTGATTCCTCCAGCTCCTTTTTTTTCCCTCAAGACTGCTTTGGCTATTCGGGGTCTTTTGTTTCTCCATACAAATTGGAAGGTGATTTTTTCTAGTTCTGTAAAAAATTCCATTGGTAATTTGATAGGGATTGCATTGAATCTGTAGATTGCTTTGGGTTGTATAGTCATTTTCACAATATTGATTCTTCCAATCCAAGAACATGGTATATCTCTCCATCTGTTGGTATCATCTTTAATTTCTTTCATCAGAGTCTTATAATTTTCTGCATAAAGGTCTTTTGTCTCCCTAGGTAGGTTTATTCCTACATATTTTATTCTTTTTGTTGCAATGGTAAATGGGAGTGTTTTCTTAATTTCACTTTCAGATTTTTCATCATTAGTGTTTAAGAATGCAAGAGATTTCTGTGCATTGATTTTGTATCCTGCGACTTTATGAAATTCATTGATTAGCTCTAGTAGTTTTCTGGTGTCATTTTTAGGATTATCTTTGTATACTATCATGTCATCTGCAAACAGTGACAGTTTTACTTCTTCTTTTCCAATTTGGATTCCTTTTATTTCTTTTTCTTCTCTGATTGTCATGGCTAGGACTTCCAAATCTATGTTGAATAATAGTGGTGAGAGTGGACATCCTTGTCTTCTTCCTGATCTTAGAGGAAATGCTTTAATTTTTCACCATTGAGAATGATGTTTGCAGTGGGTTTGTCGTATATGACCTTTATTATGTTGAGGTAGGTTCCCTCTATGCCCACTTTCTGGAGAGTTTTTATCATAAATGGGTGTTGAATTTTGTCAAAGGGTTTTTCTGCATCTATTGAGATGATCATATGGTTTTTCTTCTTCAATTTGTTAATATGGTGTATCACATTGATTGATTTGCGAATAGTGAAGAATCGTTGCATCCCTGGGATAAATCCCACTTGATCATGGTGTATGATCCTTTTAATGTGTTGCTGGATTCTGTTTGCTAGTATTTTGTTGAGGATTTTTGCATCTATATTCATCAGTGATAATGGTCTGTAGTTTTCTTTTTTTGTAGTATATTTGTCTGCTTTTGGTATCAGGGTGATGGTGGCCTCACAGAATGAGTATGAGAGTGTTCCTTCCTCTGCAATTTTTTGGAAGAGTTTGAGAAGGATGGGTGTTAGCTCTTCTCTAATATTTGATAGAATTCACCTGTGAAGCCATCTGGTCCTGGACTTTTGTTTGTTGGAAGATTTTTAATCACAGTTTCAATTTCATTACTTGTGATTGGTCTGTTCATATTTTCTGTTTCTTGCTGGTTCAGTCTTCGAAGGTTATACCTTTCTAAGAATTTGTCCATATCTTCCAAGTTGTCCATTTTATTGGCATAGAGTTGCTTGCAGTAGTCTCTTAGGATGCTTTGTATTAATGCAATGTCTATTGTAACTTCTCCTTTTCATTTCTAATTTTATTGTTTTGAACCCTCTCCCTCTTTTTCTTGATGAGTCTGGCTAATGGTTTATCAATTTGTTTATCTTCTCAAAGAACCAGCTTTTAATTTTATTGATCTTTGCTATTGTTTTCTTTGTTTCTATTTCATTTATTTCTGCTCTGATCTTTATGATTTCTTTCCTTCTGATAACTTTGGTTTTGTTTATTCTACTTTCTCTAGTTCCTTTAGGTGTAAGATTAGATTGTTTAATTGAAATTTTTCTTGTTTCTTGAGGTAGGCTTGTATAGCTATAAAATCCCTTCTAAGAACTGCGTTTGCTGCATCCCATAGGTTTTGGGTCGTCGTGTTTTCATTGTCATTTGTCTCTAGGTATTTTTTGATTTCCTCTTTGATTTCCACAGTGATCTCTTGGTTATTTAGTAACGTGTTGTTTAACCTCCATGTGTTTGTGTTTTTTATGTTTTTTTTCCCTGTAATTCATTTCTAATCTCATAGCATTGTGGTCAGAAAAGATGCTTCATATCATTTCAATTTTCTTAAATTTACTGAGGCTTGATTTGTGACCCAAGATGTGATCTATCCTGGAGAATGTTCTGTGCACACTTGAGAAGAAAGTGTTATCTGCAGTTTTTGGATGGAATGTCCTATAAATATCAATCAAATCTATCTGGTCTATTGTGTCATGTAAAGCTTCTGTTTCCTTATTTATTTTCATTTTGGATGATCTGTCCATTGGTATAAGTGAGATGTTAAAGTCCCCCACTATTATTGTGTTACTGTCGATTTCCTCTTTTATAGCTGTTAGCAGTTGCCTTATGTATTGAGGTGCTCCTATGTTGGGTGCATATATATTTATAAGTGTCATATCTTCTTCTTGGATTGATCCCTTGATCATTATGTAGTGTCCTTCCTTGTCTCTTGTAACATTCTTTATTTTAAAGTCTATTTTATCTGATAGGAGTATAGCTACTCCAGCTTTCTTTTGATTTCCATTTGCATGGAATAACTTTTTCCATCCCCTCACTTTCAGTCTGTATGTGTCCCTAGGTCTGAAGTGGGTCTCTTGTAGACAGCATATATATGGATCTTGTTTTCATATCCATTCAGCAAACCTGTGTCTTTTAGTTGGAGCATTTAATCCATTCATTTTTAAGATAATTATCAATATATATGTTCCTGTCACCATTTTCTTAATTGTTTTGGGTTTGTTTTTGTAGGTTCTTTTCTTCTCTGTGTTTCCCACTTAGAGAAGTTCGTTTAGCATTTGTTGTAGAGCTGGTTTGGTTGTTCTGATTTCTCTTAGCTTTTGCTTGTCTGTAAAGCTTTTGATTTCTCCATCGAATCTGAATGAGATCCTTGCCGGGTAGAGTAATCTTGGTTGTAGTTTTTTACCTTTCATCACTTTAAGTATATCATGCCACTCCCTTCTGGCTTATAGAGTTTCTGCTGAGAAATCAGCTGTTAACTTTATGGGAGTTCCCTTGTATTTTATTTGTCGTTTTTCCCTTGCTTGTTATTTGTTGTTTTTCCGTTGCTGCTTTCAATAATTTTTCTTTGTCTTTAATTTTTGTCAATTTGATTACTATGTGTCTCAGCGTGTTTCTCCTTGGGTTTATCCTGTATGGGACTCACTGCACTTCCTGGACTTGGGTGGCTATTTCCTTTCCCATGTTTGGGAAATTTTCAACTATAATCTCTTCAAATATTTTATCTGGTCCTTTCTCTCTCTCTTCTCCTTCTAGGACCCCTATAATGCAAATGTTGTTGCATTTAATGTTGTCCCAGAGGTCTCTTAGGCTGTCTTCACTTATTTTCATTCTTTTTTCTTTATTCTGTTCTGCAGCAGTGAATTCCACCATTCTGTCTTCCAAGTCACTTATCTGTTATTCTGCCTCAGTTATTCTGCTATTGATTCTTTCTAGTGTAGTTTTTTTTTCAGTTATTGTATTGTTCATCTCTGTTTGTTTGTTCTTTAATTCTTCTAGGTCTTTGTTAAACATTTCTTGCATCTTCTCGATCTTTGCCTCCATTCTTTTTCCGAGGTCCTGGATCATCTTCACTATCATTATTCTGAATTCTTTTTCTGGAAGGTTGCCTATCTCCATTTCATTTAGTTATTTTTCTGTGGTTTTATCTTGTTCCTTCCTCTGGTATATAGCCCTCTGCCTTTTCATCTTGTCTATCTTTCTGTGAATGTGTTTCCCTCCCCCCCCCCCCACAGGCTGAAGGATTGTAGTTCTTCTTGCTTCTGCTGCCTGCCCTTTGGTGGATCACAAATTACTGTTTTAACCTTTTTTGATTGGAATATTTATCATGAATTTGACATGAGTTCTTGAAACTTCGAATGGGGAATTGAGAATTTTTATGATATATCTCTATCATAAATTTATCACAACAATAAAATATCATTTCCAAGTAAAGCTGAGAAAAATGGGAAAAAATATAGTATCCTAACTTGAGTGACAAATAGTCATATCCTTGGAAGTTTATTTTGCTCTAAATTCAATTGTATAAGAAATAATTCAAGTAAAAAAGGTTCATAGCTGTCCAAATCCAGCAATTTACAGGGCTACTATAATGTGGAGAAAATCTTATTACAGACACCTGACATGATGAATAAGATAGAACAAAAACTTTTTTAAATACATAGCTGAATTAAAAACATATGAGATAAAGCTACATGTCTCAGAGAGAAGAAAGACCTGACAATTAGACAAACAGACACTTTGTTGGAACCTGTGGCTGAATTGGATATGTATTGGGGAGGAAGGGCAAACTTTACTTATTCCTATTGCAGAAGATACATGTTTTCATAGCAGGCACATATAGGAGACATGGTTTTACATTTTTTTTCTTAATCTTGAGATAATTGTAAATTCACATGCACAAAATGTAATTTCATAAGAGGGATATTGAAATGATACAGTCAAGATACACAATATTTCCATTACCATAAAGATGTTTCATGCTGTGTTTAATACTCTTTTTCATCCTGCTTCTATCTCCTCTAAACTGTGATATCCACAAAATTGTCATCCATTTCTATAATTTTGTCATTTCAAGAATCTTACATGAATGAATAATATAGTATGTAACCCTTTGAGACTGGCTTTTTACACTTAACATGATTCTTTGGAGTTTCAGCCAGGATGTTGCATGTATCAATAGTCCACTCGTTTTTACTGTTGAATAGTATTCTATGGTTTGACATATCATAGTTTGTTTAATCATTACCCTGTTAAAGGACAGTTGAATTGTTTTCAGTTTTTAATTATTATGAATAAAATAGCTATAAAACATTCATGTGCAGATATTTGTGTGAGTCTAAGTCTTTAATTGGGATAAATGCCTAATAGTGCATTTGTTGGATTGTATAGTAGTAGTATATTAATTTCATAAAAAGCTCCCTATAATTAACAATAAGATATTGTGCACTTAAAATTTCTTTAAGAGGCTAGATCTCATGTTAAGTGCTCTTACCACACACACACACACAAAAAATAACAAAAACAACCCCAAAATCCCAAAGGTATACAAGGAAACTTTTGGAAGTAATGGATATGTTTATTACCTTTATTGTGGTGATAGTAATAAAAATTTATACATGTGATCAAACTCACCAAACTATTTACATTAGTCACATGCTGTATTTGGTAAAACAGTAAATCCTCAATAAAACTGAAGAAAAATAAAGAAACTGCCAAACTGTTTTCCTGGAGTGGCTGCACTATACAGCATACATTAGCAAAGCATTTGTAATCTAGTTTCTTTGCATCTTTGCCATCATTTTTTTTTAATCCATCCTGATAGTTATGTAGTAATATCTCATTTTGGTTTTAATTTGCATTTCTCTCATTGCTAATAAAGATGAACCTCTTTTATGTGCTTTATTTTCATCTGTATGTCCTCTTCAATGAAATATCTTTTCATGTCTTGTTTCTAATTTTAAAGGTTTGTTTTTGCTTTTGTTCCTTTTTTACTAGTGAGTTTTGAAAGGTCTTAACATGTTCTTGACACTAGTCTTTTGTCATATATGTGTTTTGCAAATATCTGCTTCTTCCACTGCGTATCTTCTCTTTTCATCCTAAGAGGTCTTCTTCCATTTTTATTGTGATATAATTGACATACAGCACTGTAAAAGATTGAATTGAACAGTATAATGATATGACTTACATACATCATGAAATGAATGCAACATTAAGTTTACTGAACGTTGATCATCTCATATAGATACAACTTTAAGATAAAGAAAATATATTATGTGAACTCTTAGGATTTACTCTCCTAACAGCTTTCATATATAACATGCAGCAGTGTTAATTTTATTAATCATGTTGCACATTACATCTCTACTACTTGTTTATTTTATAATGGAAATTTTGTACCTTTTGACCACCATCATCACCATACAATGATATTATGTAATATTGACAATATTCCACACAATGTACATTTCACCTCTTCGAGTCATTTATTTTATAACTAGAAATTGTATCTGTTAATTCCCCTCACCTATTTTACTCATCCTCCCACACCCTTCCTTTCTGGCAACCGACTGTTTGTTCCCTGTAACTATGATTCTGTTTTTGTTTTGTTATGTTCATTAATTTTTTAAATCTTCTTGTTTATTTAGATCTCATATATAAGTGAAATTTTACAGTATTTGTCTTTCTCTCTGTCAGACTCATTTCACTTAACATAGTATCCCCTAGGTCCACCCATGTTGTCACAAAGGGCAAAATTCCATTATTTTTTATGGCTGAGAAATATTCAGTTGCATATATATAATAAACATAGGAGTGCATATATATTTTCAAATTAGTGTTTTCATTTTCTTCAGATAAATACACAGAAGTGGAATTGCTGAATTGTACGATAGTTCTATTTTCGTTTCTTTGAAGAGCTCCCATAGTGTATACCACAGTGGCTGCACCAATTCACATTCCCAGAAACAGTACATAAGTATTCCCTTCTTTCTATATCATCATCAACACTTGTTATTTATTGTCTTTTTGAGGATATCCATTCTGACAGGTGTGAGGTAATATTTCATTGTGTTTTGATTTGTATTTCCTTAATGATCAGTGATGTTGAACATCTTTTCATGTATCTGTTGACCATCCATATATCTTCTTTGGAAAAATGTCTATTCAAATCCCCTGCCCATTTTTCAATGGGTTTTTGTTGTTGTCTATTTTTTTGTTTGTTTTTTGATGTTGAGTTGTAGGAATTATTTGTATATTTTGGATCTTAACCCCTTATCAGATATATCGTCTGCAAATATCTTCTCTCATACAAAGTAGATGACCATTTCATTCTGTTGATAATTTTCTTTGCTATGCAAAAGCTTTTTAGTTTGATGTAACTACATTTGTTTAATTTTGCTTTTTATTCCTTTCCTGATGACACATATCCAAATAAAATACTGCTAAGACCAAAGTAAAAGAGCATAGTGCCTATGTTTTCTTCTGTGAGTTTTTTGATTTCAGATCTTCCATTTAAGCCTTTAATCCATATCAAGTTTATTTTTGAACATGCTGTGAGAAAGCAGTCTAGTTTAATTCTTCTGCATGTAGCTGTCCAGTTTTCCCAATATCATTTATTGAAGAGGCTGTCTTTCCCCCATTGTATATTCTTGCCTCCTTTTTTGTAAATTAATTGACCATATAAGTGTGTGTTCATTTCTGGGCTCTCTGTTCTGTTCCATTGACTATGTATGTGTTTTTGTTCTGGTACCATACTGTTTTGATTACAGTGGCTTTGTGGTATAGTTTGAAATCAGGGAGAGTGATAGCTCCAACTTTGTTCTCCTTTCTCAAGATTGTTTTGGCAATTCAGTGTCTTGTAATTCCACACAAAGTTTAGGATTATTTGTTCTAGTTCTGTGAAAAATGCCAATGGCATTTTGATAGGAATTATGTTGAATCTGTAGATGGCCTTGAGTAGCATGGTTATTAATTAATTAAAAATATTAATTCTTCAATTCATGAGCATGATATATCTTTCCATTTTTATTTATTGTTTCCAATTTCATTCATCAGAGACTTAAAGATTTCTGAGTACAGGTCTTTCACCTCCTTAGTTAGATTTATTCCTAGGTTTTTGGGGGTTTTTTTGGATGCAGTTGGAAATGAGAATGTTTTCTTGATTTCCTTTTCTGATAGTTTGTTGTTAGAGTACGGAAACAAAACAGATTTGTGTATGTTAATTTTGTATCCTGCAACTTTACTGAATTCATTATGAGTTTTTAGAAGATTTTTGGTGGTGTCTTCAGGATTTTCTATATATAATATCATGTTATATGCAAACAGTGACATTTTAATTTCTTCCTTAACAGTTTGGATTTATTTATTTATTTTTCTTGCCTGATTATTGTGGCCAGAACTTCTAATAATATGTTGACTAAAAGTGTCAATAGTGGGCATACTTGTTTTGTTTCTGATTTTAGAGAAAATGGTTATAGCTGTTCACCATTGAATATGATGTTGGCTGTAAGTTTGTCATATATGGCCTTTATTATGTTATGTTCCTTTTATATCCATTTTGTAGAGAGTTTTTATCATAAATGGATGTTGAGTTTTGTCATAACATATCTACTGAGATAATCATGAGATTTTTATTCTTCAGTTTATTAATGCGGTATATCATATTGATTGATTTGTGGATAGTAAAAATTTCTTGCATCCCTGGGATAAACCCTACTTGATCATGATGCATAATCCTTTTAATGTATTGTTGAATTTGGTTTTCTAATATTTTATTGAGGATTTCAGCATCTATGTTTATGAGTGATATTGGCGAGTAATATTCCTTTTTTATGGTGTCTTTGTCTTGTTTTGATATCAGGTTGATATTGACCTTATAGAATGAGTTGGGAAGCATCATATGTACATACTGAACAGCCAAATGTAAAATGGAAAAGGACAAGTGTTCCTCCATTTTATGACATTCCAAAAACAATCCCACTTCCATTTCTATATTTCTATATGTATACATTTAACATAAGGGAGTGGGAAAAGTATTATTTATAGCCAATGATGTAAATATATCCAACTAAATATTGTAGTTTTTTATTCTGTTATAAGGGAAGAGAAGGGGGTGAATATTATGAAGAGCTAGCATAATTTCTGCTATAATATTTTTGGAGAATTAAATCCCGAGGGGATTATTTTATTTGTCCAATAGTCAATTCAATAGCATTACCTTTTCTAATATATAAAATTTCAGTATTGCTGAATCATAAAATTTAATTTAAAAATACATGCAATAATACTAATTACTAACTACGTTAACCTGTAATCTGCATTGTGTTATCTTTTACCTATAACTAAAATGATTTAAACTACAGTTTCCAAGAAATGGCAGATGTTCTTCTCTGCTTAAAGATTAAAGAAAATATGAATCCCAGAAGCATACTATTGGTCCTATTAATTTTGCTTATGCACTTGTTTTTTCAAAAACCCCATCCATCAAAAAACAGTCATGCATCTAATACAAAGGTATTTTTTTATTAGTTTTGAATTACTTTTCCTGTAAAAATATTGGCACTATTGTGTGAATGTCCTATAGTTATGTATGTTTACAAAACAGATGACTTTAAGAATACAAATAAAAATAAATGAATTTTATATGCTTTTACAATCCATCAATAGGTCAAATATGCTATAATTAAGGGGAGAATTAATTTTGGAATCAGACAAACCTAAGTTTGAAATAAAGTTCTACATGTACTATCTGTGCAAACATGACCACTTTAAGCCTTATGCTCTTCATTTCTAAAGTGGGGGCAATAGAACTTACCTCATAGGTTGTTGTAATAATTAAATGAGATAATTTATGTAAAACATCTAGTACAATACTTGGGATGTCATCCTTCCCCTAATTCTAATAATTTAATTGGGAAAACAAATCAGAGTAAGGAACATTTACTTTGGTGCTATTGTTTAGTCAAGTATCAGGTATGAGCAATATCTTTGTTGACTTCTTTTTGAAGAAATGATTAAGAAAACAGCTTTATGGTAAAACATCCATATATTCACAGGTATTGCTGGCATCTAATACCTAACTCACACACACACACACACACAAAAACAACACATGACTAATTTAAGTATATGTGTCAACATCAAAGTGTATATTTAAAATATATTCATCTAAATTAAGAACCTCTATCAATCTAACCTCCTGAAAGTTGGAAGAAAAGTGTTAAAATTGCAGTGATTCTTGCCACTGGTTTCACTTCAGATACCAGTATCTATATCCTTAAAAAGAAATAATAGGGTGTTTATGCTGGCTAAGATGGATTACTAACGACTGGATATTCCCTCCTGTCTCAAACAACCAAAACACAAAATATATAAAACAATGGTTTTCAAGACATTGGAATTAAGTCAATGAAAGTTGGTGATTTCTGAAATATGAAAAACAAATGAGAGGATGAGTATGATTGTCACAGTTTGCTGCCTTGAGAGGGTTTCCAGGCCATGACATAGGAAGGCCAAACCAAAAAGAGCATGGCAGACTCCCTGAGTTGAAGAGACAGAGCAGAAAGTCTGGGGAGACTAAATTGTCTAGAGTTTAGAGGATGTCTTATGGTTTAGGAGAGAACCAAGCAGAGAAAGAACTTGAAGTCTACAAAGCTGTCCTCCTCCCGCCAGTTATTTAGCTGATTACTTATCATGTGAGGAAATTACAGGAGGTTGGGGAAACCTTAACTGAAGAGGTGCTTAGTGCTCACACAGGGTTGGAAAAAATGTCTATTCCCTTCAAATAGGCTAGAAAATCTCATGATTCACAGGACATTACCGAGAACATTCAGAAAGAAAATAATGAGCTCTAGGATGAGCTCTGCTCTGTCCTGCCTTCGCCATACCAATTCCTCCATCAACTAACAAATCTTAAAAGGAAGACATAAAAAGATAACTGTTTCCAAGTAAGGTAAAATCATTCCACAACAAACTCAAGAATATAGAGATTTTTAAAAAAATACAGCACCAATAGTGGTAAAATTCACAAAGTCTGCAAAACAATTTTTTAAAAAAATGGCAAGGCAGGCAAAGGTAAGGGAAAATAATACCTGCAATGAGGAACAAACTTAGTCAATCTACTGGTAAATCAAACCCAGAATTGACACAAAATTTAGACTTAATAGAAAAGAGAATTAAAATAATTATTATAACTATACACAGTATGTTCAAAATTTTAGCAGAGGCATGGAAAATAGTAAAATGTTCCAAATCAATTTTTTCAAATGAAAACAATGAGTGTGATACAGCATACACTGGATGGAATTAACAGTAGATTAGACATTTTAAAGATTAATAACCTCAAACACACTTCTAAATAACCCACAGGTCAAAAAATAAATCAGAAGAGATATTAGAAAGTATTTTAAATTGAAGGAAGATGAAGCATCCAAATTTATGAAATGCAATGAAAGAAATAGTAAGAGGAAAATCAAAAACTTTAAATGTATCTATTATAGAAAAGAAGAAATGTATTAAATCAACATCTAAACAGCCCCTTAAGGACTTTGAAGACCAGAGCAAAGTAAAACCAAAGCAAACAGACAGAAGGAAGTAATAAGGGTCAAAATAAATAAACAGAAAACAGAAAAATAATATAGAAACTATGAGGACACAATGAAACTAAAGTTTTATACTTGGAAATAATCAACAAAATTAGTAATCATTCAGCTAGAATAATCAACAAAAAAGATGACACATGTTTAAAAAATGAGGAATGAGAGAATATCTCTAAGTTATAGTAATTAAAATTATCATAAGAAAATATTATGGACAGATTTATGCTAAATAGAAAACTTAACCCAAGTAGAAAAATTCCTAGAAAGAAACAAATCATTAAAACTAAACAATGAACAGAAAATTTGAATAGACTTATAAAAAATAATGGAATTGAATTAGTAATTTAAAATATTGTTACAAATAAGAGCTTGAGCCCAAGGGGCTTCACTGTTAATTCAGTGAAGAAATGATACAGATTATATACAAATTCTTTCAGAAAATATAGACGCAGTAAACATTCTTTGTCTTAATCAGTTTGTGCTGCTGTAACAGAATACCATAGACTGGATGGCTTAAAATTTCAACATTTATTTCTCACAGTTCTGGGGGATAAGAAATCCAAAATTAAGCCACGGGTAGATTTGTTATCTGATGAAAAGCCCACTTTCTGACTCATAGATGGCTATCTTCTCACTGTGTCCTCACATGGTAGAAGGCCCAAGAGAGCTCTCTGGGGCCCTTTATAAGGACACTCATCCCATTCATTAGGGTTTCACCCTCCGAGCTAATCACCTCCCAAAGTCCTCTTTTAAATACCATTACATTGGGGGTTAGTATTTCTACATGGGAAGACACAAACATTCAACCCATAAGTATTCTGTGAGTCTAGTTTTACTCGGATACCAAAACAAGGAAAACAAAAAACAAAAAAAAAAATCTCAAGGGAAAAAGAAAACTACCTCTCATGAATATAAAAACAAAAATTCTTAACAAAATATTGACACACTGAATATAGGAACTTATAAAAACTATTATATGCTTCTCACAGAAGAATTTCCAATAGTGTGTGTATATATCCCCCTGGCCAGGGCCTGGGCTTATCCGCCTGCACTCTCTTGAGGCTGAGCTTGACTTTGTGGCTCAGTTTCAAAGAGGAGAGTAGGGAAAGGGAAAAACAGTAACTTTACAGCATAGAAACCTAGTAAACACTACATTAACCAAGTGATGAAAGTTAAGCTTTTTGCAATGTCATATGTGTGTGTGTGTGTATATATATATATATATATATATATATATATATATATATATTTATATATATATATATATACCATGTACCCTCTGATATTATGCAACAAGAATAGCCATTAGTATTGTATAAGAAAACAGTTAACAGTGAGCTTGTAAAATATTTCATCTGGCTAATTGCTTTGCTTTATTAGTGATTACAAGAGACCTTTGGCTACTTTAACATCCCTGGAAATTTCAATAGCCTAACACAAAGATATTAATTTATATTCAAGGAAAGTCTACCGTAATTACAAAAATTTTTCCATAGCAACTATTCTTTATGCAGAAACTCAGGCCCCACTGATCTTGTGGTACTATCATCCATCATGAATCTTTTCTGATTTTTGCAGAAGTGAAGGGAATAATAAGAATATTTTACTAGCAATTAAATGTTTTATAAAAACAACCCATTGGCCACATACATTTACAATGGGAAGAGTAAATGTTTTCTTCCTGTGTGCCCATAAAGAGAGGACACCCGTATCTACTAAAAAAGTCCTTAAAATTCTGTAAACACATGACCAGATAAAATGTGTCTGGTATTTAGTTGTCTCATAGAAACCTTTCCTGGCCAATTTTCTTTTTCCTCTCCATAGCATTGTTTTAGCACCATCTTTTGCTTGAGTTCTAACTGATTTAAAATGTTATTCTGGTTCTTAGGTGGAGGTATTTGACACTCTCGGAATCCCTCTGGGATTCTGTATCAAATCCAGTTTATTGTTAATCTGGCCTTGACTACACACTCTATTTTTTAGATTTGAATGTCCATCTTGTCCTTACACCCATTTTGAGAGGATGACTGCATTAATTGTTCTCAATATCTCAGGTAACGCTGTATTCATCCTCTTTAGTATTGGTCTCCCACATTTTCTCTGGGATTGGCCATATGTGTTGGCAAATGGAACAATAACAAAATTGACACAAGTAGAAGCTTTAATAAGCACTTGTGAGTATCTGCTTCCACTCTTGGATCTCTGCCATTAACACAAAAATAAACCTGGGATTGTTTGCTGGAGAGGTCTAAGAAAATCTCTCATGGAAAAATGTCAAATTGTCCTAGGTGAGGCGATTCCAGACCAGCTAGCCCTCAGCCTGTCTGCCAGCTGACTACAGGTACATGAGAGAGCCTGTTTGAAATCAGCTGAGACAGGCTCAGATGTGTAGAACTGCTCAATCAACACATAAATATGTGAGCAACAATAAATTGTTGTTTTAAACTGCTAGGTTTCAGGAGTGGTTTATTATATACTGATAGCTACCTAATATACACAGTCACCTCTTATATATCAGCACTAATAATAAAACTTCTCACTATGTTGTTACCTGTATAGGTATTTCTTCTTGATATAGAGAGTTCCTGTTTGATTGTGGTCTTTTCTTCTTAGCCCTCCTTAGGAACTGTACTCTTCTTTTCACTTCAAATTAAATGTCTAGAAACTGCCACTTCCTTATAGAGTCCTGATGCCTGTCTACCTAACCACATTTTTTTCTGTGTTTAGATTCTTTTTCTTTATGTATCAGTGATTTTTAGGATGCATACTCACTCTTATATTATGAACACTATGATCTCTTCTCACTACCCTCTTCAGAGATATTTATAAGGATGGAATTCCACTTAGTAATTTTAGCAGAGTTTCATCTTTGTCTTTTAGTTTCCTCATACACCCAACATGGCTTAAAGTGCGCATCCTCATTCTCTCAAAATACCTCTTTTTTGTAAATATTTGTATTATATTGGGTATAGTGATATATTTAGTAGACAATAAACTTAATAAAATGTAACGCTTTTGAAGAAGTACTAACTTGTGTCTCAGTCTTAACACAGTGTTAATAAGAGTCTCCACTTCAAAAATGAAAAATATTAAAACAATATACACTTTTACAAACGACTTTGAATAAAATGCCAAAGTGTGATGTCATTTAATAACATGAAAGGGAATTTATTAAAAATTTTCTCTAGTATCTTTCCTTGGTTAGAAATAGGAATATGAGAAAGATAAATCAAGATTAGACAGAAGCAAAACATAAATAAGAGAGACAAAAAAGCCAAGATTTACAGTAAAGTCTACTCATAATTTAATAAAATGATTATGAATATGTCCTAAGTGACTTGTGCCTTTCATTTTATTGAAACATCTTACCATATTAAATGTAATCCTAGTATTGAAAAATTGGCATTATTCACACAATTTTACATTCTAGCCACTTTAACGGGTACACATATGGAAAAATTACGTTCCCTTTCAATATTGGAAGGAAACTTCAGGGTATTTGGATTTAAGAGGTGATTTTCATCCTCCAATGTTATAACTTAACAAGAAATATATAAAAGGTATTTAGACTCTACATAATATTGCATTATAGACTGACTTCTGAAGTGAACATCAAATGAGAGGCAATAAAGTGTGTGTGTGCGTGTGTGTGTGTGTGTGTGTGTGTGTGATCTGTCTTGAAGAGCATTTTCTTCCCAATTCTCCCCAAATATTCCAAATATCTAAAATATCTTCCTCCTTATCATCTGTATTGTATCTTCCTTCAGGTAATTTTCTGCCCTTTTTTAATGTGACTATGTGTAGCTATTTTTAGGCCATCACAATGTTTTTCTGCCCATTAATGTTATTTTGCTAAATAAAGATCCAAAGACTTTGTCTGCAGAGCCAGGATTCTATATAGCTGACAGCGGCAGGAGAGAGGACATAAATACTAATTTGATAATATAATTTTTAACTTTCAGAAATCCAAATTACTTGGAAGTTGTTTACATTTCAATTCTGTTGGCAAAGTTCATTTTTATCTTTTTCAACATAACGAAATAATCTCATCTCTCATTTATTTAATATGGACTCGTTTTTGCCAAAAGTTATAAGATAACTTTTCAAAATATTGACTATTTTCTTATACCCCTGTAGTTTCTCAATTAAGTACCTGGTTTAAAATGCATGCAGTCAGTTTTGTTATTCAATATTGAATATAAATCACACATGACTCATTTTTCATGTTACCACACTCTCTGATGATTGAATCCATCATGTTCCCTTTTGTTTGATTTTACATAAAGTCGAGAAAACCTCTGAAACTAAAATCTACCTGCATGATTACTGTCACAAATAGAATGCATTCTGAGAATAAAATATAGTGATTTCACACTCATTTAGTCTCTTATAAGAGTAACGGTTTGTAAAACCAGGTTAGTCTCCTCAGTAATTCCAGATAATGGGTGAACTGAGCTATTCATGAGGAAAATAATACTATAATTTTGATGGCCTAAATGATAACCAACATCACAGAGTGGATGAAGACATGTTATCAGAGCACTAGGGTCACAGGATTCTCAGAGCTCACTGAATCCGGAGAGAAATAGGGATGCTGGGTAAGCCTGAGTACTTAACGTTATTGCCAAGGTAACACCTCTCATCTTTTAGTAGAATGAATATGAATATATGTATATATAATGTAGTTGCATATATAGGTTCCAGGCAACAGAAGTAGGGAAGTATAAGACAAATATTAGTAAAATCTGGATCATGTAAGTGTAGCTTCTAGAATTTTCTCTTGGTCCAACAAGATGTGCTTTGTCTCCAGATAATAGGTCATTCAGATAAGTGCATAAATTTATCAGCCAAAGCTCAAGTTATTGAGGGGTCATTTATACTGCAAAACCAGGCAGTGTGACTAGATATAATAAAACAAATATTAACATCAATCTACACATTTTGAGTAGACAATGTAAACAAGGTGGTACAAAAAGCATCCTAGGGTGTCTCAGCATTTAAATAGAACATTATGAATCACCAGTTAATATTTTTCATTCCTGTTATGTGCAAAGTTTAGTATCATGGCAACAATCATCACTGTAAACTAGCACAGAGTTCCCATAGACCAATAGTGAGGTAACCCTTACCTTATACACAAGCTGTCTTTTATAAACAGGGTCTTCACCCCTATTCTATCACTGGTGATATTGACTTCTTGTAAGCAGTTCAGTTAGTAGCTTTTACCTTTCCATTACACTCTTTAAAAAGTCAAGTTTTACAGCTCACACAGGGAAGAAAAAACACAGCATTTTATGCTTCACACAAGAATTCTATTTTATAGCCCCATTCTGCATCTAATACTAAGAAAGTATTTGATTTTAATTGGCTCCTAGAAGAGAAGCAATTGGCAATATTGATGCTTAGGTTGGGCTCAAAATGGCATTCTCTGTGTAAGGTTAATATTGTTTGAATTGAATGAATGCTTTCTGTTATAGGAATTCATTCGACAAAGAGTTACTAATCACCTACTATATGCCAGATATAAGGTTAGGTACTAAGGTTGCGAACACAATAAAGAAACAAGTAGAAAGTTTACACATATATCTAAACATATACACACATACAGAGGGAGACAGAGAGGAAAACTGGAAGGTCTGCTAAGGCTATATTACAAGTCTTTTGAGCCATGTTGAAGAACCTTGAATTTATTCTGGGAAAATATTCAAAAATTTTAAAGTCTAAAATGAGATGAACAGAATATGTGTCAGAAAAATAACTCCAGAAACAATGCAGAAAGTGGATTGGGAGACCTCCCTGGTGGTTCAGTGGTTAAGAATCTGCTAGCCAGTGCAGGGGACATGGGTTTGAGCCCTGGTCTGGGAAGATCCCACATGCCATGGAGAAACTAAGTCCCTGAGCCACAACTACTGAGCCTGCCTGTCAGAACTACTGAGGCTGCCTGCCACAGCTTCTGACGCCCACACACCTAGAGCCCGTGTTCCACAACAAGAGAAGCCTCCACTCGCTGCAACTAGAGAAAGCCCACATGCAGCAACAAAAGACCCAACGCAGCCAAAAATAAATAAATTAAATAAATAAAATTTTTTTAAAAAAGAAAGTGGATTGGAGTAATAAAAAGAACACAGTAGAGGAACCTACAAAAACATAGCTCTTTGTCATCAATTTTGACTAGGTGCTGCTTGCACAATGATCAATAATAAAAGATAGTTATGAATATGAGGAAGTATTTTTATTTTGAAAAATAACGTGGTTTAACATCTTAGATAATTTCTCTAAATGAAGTATAAATAGAAATGTATAAATAGAATTATAAATAGACCTAGGATCATATATGTGGGAATTTAGATATCACTGAACCAAATTGGTTCTGAAAATACAACAGATTTTATATTTTGTATTCCCGTGTAAGAAAACAAACCGAAAACTGATAAATATAAATGTAATGTGCTGTATATTTTAAAAATTGGGCAAGAAGAAGTCATTCTTCTCAGAGGAGAATAATTTTGGAATCAGAGTAGCTTTATTTATATTTGAAAGCTCTGCTACTTACTTGGTGTGTGATCATGGGTAGCTATTTTACCTCTGTAAATCTCATTTTCTGCATATATAAAATAGGGTAATAATCTTACTTAAGAAGATTAATGAGATAATCTATGTAAAGCTATTACCACTGGATCTGGCACATAGAAATTTTTTAACAAACACCATGGTTACATCAGTTATGATCTTTAGTAGTAAGTTTCTTAGTTCTTGATAGAAGTGGCTTAAGTAATAAAGTGTATCTGATTTTATTTAATTGTAAACAATAAATTCAGAAGTAATCTTTGTCAGAGATGGTTAATTCTGTGGAATAGCAAAATTATCACATACCCTAACACTTTCCATTTTTCTGTCCTGACACCTTCAGGGTGTTTTCCGTTTCTCTCATGATAATCTTAAAGTGCCTGTAACAATTCTTAACTAGAATTTTTATCCCCTCCTCTTGGGATTACATACCTAAACAGAAAAGGAAGCGTTCCTGTTTTTGTCTTCTTCAGAAGAGGGAAAAACCACTTTCAGTAAGTTATATGGTAGACTTCCCCTAACAAATTGTTACCCAGGGTAGAATCACAGACCTATGCCTAGACCAACCAATGGCAAAAGGAACAGAATTACCATGATCGGTATATTACAACCATCTTACACTTGCCAGCATTCACCCCTTAGGACTAGGGATAGACTCACCTTCTATGAGGGCTTTGACCCCTGAGAACTGAGCAAAATTGAGATTCATTAGGTACAGAAGAAACAAGAATGGCTCTTGCGTAGGTAGACAATGGTGTTTTAGATGATAATTATAATAATGTAGATGCTGATGCTCATGTCAGTATTTAATCTCCAACTGTGTCACCAAAAAATCTTAGGATGTACGTAGAAATATGGCAGTATCACCTGATATTCCTTCAGATTTTTATGGCATGCATTTTTTCATTATTCTTAACTTTTAAAGATATATGCATATTTTAATCTGTTCCATCTAATAAGGTAATAGGACTAATATAGGAAACGTATGTATATATATATATATATATGCACATATATTCACATACTAAATATAGATATTATAAACATTAAGGTAAGTTGCATTACTTTAGTAATGTCACAATGTCCTGAAGTACCTTTATTTTCTAATCTTACACTACTACTCTACACTTCCCTAAGTGTAACATTCATAAAGTTATATGATAATTGTTTTAAACATACCAACTGTGGAGTGCTCTAAGGTCTTAACTAATTAATAATGATTAGAATAGTTAAGCATGAGTAATTACAATTTTAATAGTAATATAAATAGAATCCCATGAATTGGTATTATAACTACTTTCAAATAATAAGATAAAATTAATTTAAGCTAATAAATTTTTAAAAACTTCCTATTTTATTTTATTTTTTAATTTTTTAACTTAATTTTATATTGGAATATAGTTGATTAACAGTGTTGTGTTAGTTTCAGGTGTACAGCAAAGTGATTCAGTTATACATATACATGTATCTATTTTTTTCAAATTCTTTTCCCATTTAGATTGTTACATAATATTGAGAAGAGTTCCCTGTGCTATACAGTAGGTCCTTTTTGGTGACACATTTTAAATATATCAGTGTGAGCATGTCAATTCCAAACTCCCTAACTATCCCTCCCCTCACACCTCACCCCTGGTAAACATAAGTTCATTCTCTAAGTCTGTGAGTCTGTTTCTGTTTTGTAAATAGTTTCATTTTTATCATTATTTTAGATTCCGCATATTAGCAATATCATATGATAATTCTCTTTCTCTGTCTGACTTACTTCACTCAGTATGACAATTTCTAGGTCCATCCATGTTGCTACAAGTGGCATTATTTCATTCTTTTTAATGGGTGAGTAATAGTCCATTGTATATATGTACCACATCTTTTTTACTCATTCTTCTGTAAATAGACATTTAGGTTGCTTCCATGTCTTGGCTCTTGTAAACAGTGCCACAATGAACACTGGGGTGCATGTATCCTTTCTGACCATGTTTTTCTCTGGATACCTGTCCAAGAGTGGGATTGTGGGATCATATGGTAGCTCTATTTTTAGTTTTTTAAGGAAGCTCATACTGTTCTCCATAGTTGCTGTACCAATTTACTTTCCCACCAACAGTGTAGGAGGGTTCCCTTCTCTCCACACCCTCTCCAGCATTTACTGTTTGTGGATTTTTTGATGATAGCCATTCTGACAGGTGTGAGGTGATATCTCATTGTAGTTTTGACTTGCATTTCTCTAATAATTAACGATGTTTAATATCTTTTCATGTGCCCCTTGGCCATCTGTATGTCTTCTTTGGAGAAGTGTTTATTTAGGCTTCTGCTCATTATCTGATTGGGTTGTTTGTTTTGATGATATTAAGCTGAATGAGTTGTTTGTAAATTTTGGAGACTAACCCATTGTCGGTCACATCATTTGCAAATACTTTCTTCTATTCTGTAGGTTGTCTTTTCATTTTTTTTTATGGTTTCATTTGCTGTGCAAAAGCTTTTGAGTTTAATTAGGTCCCATTTGTTTGTTTTTGTTTTATTTCCAGTACTCTGGGAGACGGATCAAAAAATATATTGCTGCAATTTATGTCAAAGAGTGTTCTGCCTATGTGTTCCTCTAAGAGTTTTAGAGTGTCTGGTCTCAAATTTAGGTCTTTAATCCATTTGGAGTTTATTTTTGTGTATGGTGTAAAAGAATGTTCTAATTTCATTGTTCTACACGTCACTGTCCAGTTTTCCCAGCACCACTTATTGAAGAGACTGTCTTTCCTCCGTTTTATAGTCTTGCCTCCTTTGTCATAGATTAATTGACCATAGGTGTGCGGATTTATTTCTGGGCTTTCTATCTATTTCATTGATCTATATTTCTATTTTTGTACCAGTACCATACTGTTTTGATGACAATAGCTTTGTAGTAGTCTGAAGGCAGGGAGCCGGATTCCTCCAGCTCCATTTTTCTTTCTCAAGATTGCTTTGGCTATTCAGGGTCTTTTGTGTCTCCATACAACTCTTAAGATTTTTTGTTCTAGTTCTGTGAAAAATGCTATTGGTAATTTGATACATATTGCATTGAATCTGTAGATTGCCTTGGGTAGTATAGTCATTTTGACAATATTGATTCTTCCAATCCAAGAATATGGTATATCTTTCCATCTGAAAGCATTTCCTCTAAGATCAGGAACAAGACAAGAATGTCTACTCTCACCACTTTTATTCAACATAGTTTTGGAAGTCCTAGCTATGGCAATCAGAGAAGAAAAATAAATAAAAGGAATCCAAATTGGAAAAGAAGAAGTTAAACAGTCACCATTTGCTGATGACATGACACTATATGTAGAAAATCCTAAAGATGCTACCAGAAAACTACTAGAGTTCATTAATTAATTTGGTAAAGTTGCAGGTTACAAAATTAATACACAGAAATCTATTGCATTTCTATACATTAACAATGAAAGATCAGAAAGAGAAATTAAAGAAACAATCTCATTTACCATCGCATCCAAAAGAATAAAATACCTAGGAATAAGCCTATCTAAGGAGACAAAAAACCTGTACTCCAAAAACTATAAGACATTGTTGAAGAAATCAAAGATGACACAAATAGATGGAAAAAATCTTCCTATTTTAATCTCAGTCATGCTGTACATCTCTCTTTGTAACACATCACATTTTTGTAACACTTTTTGCAATACTAATCACACAGTACTTAAATATCATCTGTCAGTCCAACTCCATAAGGGCAAAGGCCAATTTTATTGTATTTACTGTTCTGGATGCAATAACAAGAATTCCTCCTGACATGGTAGAGAAATAATACATGGACTATAGGAGTAAATTTGTGAGAAGAAAAGAGAATTTCTGATTAATCAAAAATAATCACAACGTAATTGCTTACTTAAGAATATTTCTCTACAGAAATAACATTATCTTCAGCTTTCTTAGAAATAAGATACCAGTCAAAAAGTTACTTTGAATAAAGGTTCAATGATTACAGATACATCTTCAAAGACTTTAGTCATATCTAGAAGCCATTTGAGTACAGAGAATTATTCATCAATATACGAAGATATGAACCCATTGTAAATGGATATATGTAAGTTTTACACTATCTTAAGATTCAGTTAAATCTTAACAATATGTAGTAAAAATCTATATGCAGTGTACCCCTTCCACAAGTGAATAGCTCCTAATGCTCACTTTAAACATTTAGTGCTATTAAGTCTACCATACAAAGCATTCCACCCTCTACCCACTGGCCATATTAATCATTCTGGGAGTTGATAAATGTCTCAAGTTAGTCCAGAGACCATTTTTGTGATTTCAAAAATCAGAACTAAATTAAGAAAGATGTCCTTCTCTGATGGTGGATCTGTGAAGGAACCAGGTATGTGAGAATGATGCTGACATCCAGAGAGAAACATGAAAGAGAGATGGAGAGTGAGGAGGATGGAGATACCCATTTCTCTTGGCTCTGGTTCATGCAACCTCAGTCTTCTTGTTGGAGAAGGTATTCCAGCATCCTTCCAATAATTTATTCTTCCTAGAACTAAGCCAATTCACATTATGTTTATCATTTGAAGCAAGGGCTCACAGACCGTATTTATTCTTTTCAAAAACCTATTCTCATTTTTCTAGATTTCTATTGTTACATGTTGCCTAGTATATACCCCTTGCACTCAGCTCCAGCCCCATTGAAATTTGCTATTTTCTGAACCTGCCAGACATGCCCCTGCCTCAGGACTTCACCTCTTGGTTTTTCTGTCAGGAAATCTCTTTTCCTGGACAATTGCATAGCTCCTTTCCTTGTCTTCATTAGGTCTTTTCTCAAATGTCACCTTCTCAGCAAGGACTTCCTTGGCCATGATAGAGAAAATTGTACAACATGCACTAAACCCACAAAGAAAACAAACAAAAAAGCAGCATCTCTCTCTTTCACTATGTATTAACCATTGTTTATTAGGCTTCTCTTTCACTAAAATATAAGACATAGGAGGTCAGGGATTTTTATGTTTGTCTTTTAGTGTAAATAGCACCTAGAACAGTGTCTGGCACATAACCAACACCCTAGTGAATAGAAACAAATAAACAAATGAATAAATAAAAAAATAAATAAGCTTGTCTCTAGTAGAAAATAAAAAATAAAATTGGAGTGTGGTTGTCAGTCTTTTCCATGTTAAATATTGATATTGAGTTCCCCCAAAGAATAGAAAGGTTTATCTTTATTTATTACTGCACATCTAGAAAAATTAAAATCATCAGCTGGGGAGGGAGAGAACTTCCCTAAATAATTGACTAATCATTGCAGGGGGTCCATTATTAAGTTACCACTTAAAAGTATATTATACACATACAGTAACAATCTGGGGAATATAATAGAATAAGATATTCAATTCAAAATAGGTTCAAAAGCATAAAGATCTAGCAATAAAACTGAATGAGAACCATGAAGCAATTTAGAGGAAAAACTTTAAAGCTCTACTGATGGAAATGAAACAAAACTTGAGTAAATGTAGAACTATATCCACTTATTCAGGATGTAGGAAAAATATTACGTACTAGTAATTTACCCTTATATTGATCAATATATTGAAAGAAAGACCTCTGATGTTCCTGACATGATGGTGATTTATCATATATTGATGGCTCTCTTCGTCAAATCCAAGTCAAGGGAAATAATGAAAAACAAGAGGATTGTTGCAACCAAGATTGATGGAGCTGAGAAGCTTACTTTAATACTGTGAAGAGCCCTAAAGGCATGGAGGTGGTTGATTCCTAGTGTGGTAGAGAAATAGCAGCCCAGATCAGAAAGAGGAAGGGTATTCAGGGAAGAAGGGTGTTTGTTTTGCCTCTGCGTAAAGAAGTCTGAAAGAGTCATGGCAGAGAAGGATTGGGTTTCTTTTTCATTGCTTAGTGCTTATTCTGTTAGACTATTACTAAAATCCATGTGTGGATTAGTTTTTCAAATGCAAATAAAATATAGGTTAAACATTCTAAAACATAGACATAGTTTTGTGATCTGTCTCACTTTTTTTTTTAATTATCCTTTGTTGTGGTAATTTTGTTTTTGTTTTTGATTTTTTTCAGTCCCTTTACATGTGGCTCAAGGTAAAATTTTATTAAGTTCTTGGGTTATTGCAGAATTGAAACAAAATACAAACACTGCTGTTATCTTATATTGTTAGGTAACTATTAACTGAGGATGATATGACCGGATTTAACATTTGTTTAGGCACAGAGACCTTCTTCCGCAGTTTGGTAAACTTTCATTTTCACACTCCTGCTCCACAGCCTGCTAACCAAAAAACCACTCAAGGGAAGAAAAAAAAAAAAAAATACAACAAATCGTTCTTATATTATAGTTATAGACTCAGGTTACTCGTTATATTTCATTCTCTGCTAGGAATCCTCTCTCCAATGTCTGAACATTTCATTTAAAATTAGAGATTTCTCAGTGTGGGCCTATTTGCTTGCTTATAAGAGGATGCATTTTCTCCCTTACTGAAAATATTTAAAAATCAGATTTTCATTTTAAATTTTTGCATCTACCTTGAAACGAATTTCCTTAAGTAGTCTAAATTATTTAAAATAAAAATCACTAGCTCTATATTAATTTTCATTGTCTTAAGAACTTGTGAGTTTTATCCTTTAAACAGACAACAAACAGACAGGAGCTTTTCCTGATATCTGGATAAGATCATGAAGTCCCTTACTGAAGGCAGAACACATTCTGATGTCTGGATCTAATTGCAGATATTTTCATTAAAATTCCTTTTAATCCCGTAAGAAATATAGTATTATCTTTGGGAAAGAGCCTTAGGGACATCAATAATTAACTTGTTAGGAAAATGGCATCATCTATGACAAATGGATAAACAGAACAGCAAGCCATATTCTGTCCCTGAGACCCACATTGTATTGTTCTGAAGCTATTTTGCTTACTTTCGCTGTTTTTTGCAGAATCCGCATTATTTCACAATTGCTGGGTATGTTATCTTTCAAGTTCTGCAAAAAGTCTTCATTAACACAGTGACAAAGTCCATTTTTACTGTCAGGTTGGCATTATTAAACTAAAAATTCACAATTACAGCTCTCTGAAACTCTACCAATAATGGCAAAAGAGAAGATGCAACTTTATACATTACACTGGTATTATATGTAGTCAGCTGTAAAGAATAAAGTCAAAGCTTTTGGTTTTTTAATAATCAGTCCTTCGTTTTCTCATAGTTAGCTGTATCCTTAATTATTTCATAATATTAATGAAATGAGAAATTCATTAATATATATCACCTCATTTTTTCCCAATAGAAATCAGCCACGCTGCAAACTCCTTTAAAAAAACACACACCCAAGTCAAATAATTACAAGTCAAACATTTGCCACCTTATTCCAATTAAAACATTTCCTAACATTATTTACTATAACCACCACTGCATTCACATGTGTAAGATCCCTCGTATATATTATATATGTGCATCTATATATACCTAATTTTGTGTTATAGACTTTCTGAATCATTATCCTTTTACATATATTAAGATAAACTATAAGTTATAGAGCAAATTTGAAGGGATAGTTCTATTCAGCAATAAAAGAAAAATGAATTATAGAGGGAAAATGAACTGGATTTAAGGAGAAATAAATCAATTTGCATTTGGCTTCATAATTTGCTTTATATTCTTTTTTTTTAAGACTTTTTTTTAACAGCATTTTTAGGTTTACAACAAAATTGGGAGGAATGTATGGAGATTTTCCTTATAACCTCTGCCTACATACATGGCTAGCCTCCCCCATTATCAGCATCATTCAACAGAAAGGTACATTTTTTACCAAAGATGAAGCTATATTAACACATCATTGTTAACCATAGTCCATAGTTAATGACTGCAGAATTGTTCAGAAATATAATAGTCTGTCAAGAGGGAGATCCCGTTATATTTCTCCTTTCTCCAGTCTTTTAAATCAATAATCACCTTAATCCTTTTCTCTGTTTCTGCCCTTGCTCACCTGCCTGAAACTGAAACCGTGCTTTCCCTTCCTGGTGCTAGAGTTCTCCCTGTGATTCCTGGTTAAGTACTGAGGTCAGGGCGACCCATTACCTGATGCTGAGACCCCAACTGCTGACCTGAGCAGCACTTATTACTAGATTTTACCTCTTGACTGTAAGACTGCTTTGTGTCATGAGACCTGCCTTCTGATATCACATGCTACACATTGTTTGCAGCACCTACAGCTAAGGGCATCACCATAACCCTGACACTGCTCTCAAGGTGGGCATTTGGGGTTTCATATCGTGGAATCTACCAATGCCTTTTACTCTTCTGCCTCTACACATGGGCCGCCTAATGCTTCACACTAATCTGCAATAACTACACAGTCTGAAATTTGATGTAATCATGATTTCAAATATTTTGTGTGTTGTCAAAATATGTATCAGTCTGTTTGATTGATTTGAAAATATATTTCCAATATATTAATATAGTTCAACAAAAGTTGGCCACATTTAAGGAAAATTTTTCTTATAGAAGATTTTTTTAAGTCTGCATCCTATAAGTCTTAGGCTCTTTGGCATATAAATAGTAACAGTTAAAGTGAAATTTCTTTTTTCTTCTTTTAAATAGATCTCCCTATTTATTCTTCTGAATCCTCTCTTATATAACATAAATTGCAGAGTTAAAAAATCTTGTTATTTCTACAAAACATTCTATTCATATTCACTCTATTCATCCAGAAAGCAGCTCACGCACAGTGAAATTGCTTTTTTGGAGCACATCAGAATATTTTATCATAATTATATTAAGTGAAGAAAAAAGAGAATTGTGATATTCACTTTGATTGATTTATTTCATTTGTTGATAATAACATCAATTACCAGTTCCAAGTTGCTTTACTAGAATAAGACATATTAGAAGGCATTGACTGACTCAACATGTGCACTGCATGTGAAAATGAAAATGTCATTAGGAACATGTAAGAGCTTAATATTCTGAACATGTACATCAATCACTGAAAGAAGATTAGAATTCACTGTACATTTTGCAAATCTGAATCTTTAAATTGCTAATGGAACTTTTATTGGATTTCATTCTAATTTAATTGTTAACACAAATCAAAAATGTTTACTTAAATATGAGCATTCAAGAGATTTGATGGTCAAGTAATGGATTCTAGTTAAACTATTAATTAGACATAACTCCCTGGTTTCTAGGGACTAAATTTCTATTCGGAATACTATACTGCTGAATAAATTTGAAAAATATTTTTTCTAGTCTGGCAAGTGAAATCATTGTATTCATTAGAATGGTGCTGTTCAATGAAAAATAATCAGAGGGGAAGTTAAAATTAAACTAGTCTATTTTATACAACAGTCTCCAAACAAGAATTGAAAACAAAGTAAAACGTAATAATTTAATTCTCATACCCTCTTTTTTTCTGAAAATGTAATCAATTTTATTTAGGTGGCTATAAAACTTTGTCTAGCTTTTTTTCTTTTTCTCCTTTGTAGTCTAAGGATCTATTTTTACAATCTTATTTAAATATTCCTGAAAGGTAATAAGTAAACAAATCTTATTGGGTATTCTGCCTATTCAAGTCAGCTTATTTAAAACAATACATTAATATGAATTTATATATTTAAATCTTACCAAATCAGCTTTCTTATTTTCCAGAATCTATTCATCTCTCAATTACAACTGATAAGTTTACCTATGAATTTCGAAGTATGCACTATTCCAGCTACACAATTTCTCCCCTTTGAACATATTTTTTGTAATATTAAAACTTCACCAGAAATGTTGACCCAGAAATTTATAAAAATGATGCTATAATTAGGAAACAATAATTATATTACTGAGGAAAATTAAATTCATAATTTCAACAACACAACTCTTAAAATAGCCCTTTCCTATTTTATAGATGAGAAAACTGAACCTAAAAAAATAGTTAAACATGTCTAAGCTTATGAAGCTGATGCAATAAGTACCCCATCAGACCCTGGCCATGTTCCAGAGTAAGTCCATTTTATTATGTGGAACAAATAAGCAAGGATGTTTCCTTATGAATTATGAGCTAGTCCACGTAAGTAACAGAAACTACCAATAATCTCTATCATAAACTGACACTCTCAGTAATGGTGGCTAGTATTGCTGTTTCAGCAGTTTGGGATTTTTTTCTTTCCTTTTAGTAACTTCTAGTTTCCTGATGCATTATTCAGGTACATACTGCTGACAGTGTTTATGATCTGTGCCATTTGAGAGGAAAGTGCATAAGCAAGGCAGAAAGGTAACAGAATAGTCAGGATGCATTTGGCATTTCACTGCTGGTTTTGTTCTGAGATCAGGTTTAGTATATCTTTCATTATTGTTTATTTAAGCAAATTTAGGCATTCAGATTCTGCAAAATAGTTAGGTATGTTCTCCAAAGTAAAGCAGATAAAACTTTGCCTAGTCTAAGGTTTATAACCATGGTCGCCATTTAGTCACTCTGCTTTGAGGAAAACAATACAAACAAACAAGAAAAAGTATTACAAAAGTACACCCCACCCCAGGTAACATACAAACATTCAAACCTTAATAATCTTTTGAAAAAAATGTGTACCAGATAGAAATTCATAGCCAAATAATTTATGCATGCAAAAACCATAAAATCCTAATTTTTTAATGTCCCAATCCTTTCTTGAAGCTAACATTCTGCCTAGTTGTGAATTACTGAGTCTCTAGGCTCTTGAAAGGAAATTATGTCAGAATGTGGTGGTTTTTCCTTCATTTAAGTCGAATGAAGATTCCTCTGCACTATTTATCAGGAAAGAACCTGGTTCACAGCCATCTTAAGCTGACACCTGCCAAAATGTACAGTGTTCTTCTCTGGCTATCATTCATCAGAATACACTCATGCTGGAATCTGCAGGAGTCAGAATCTCAGTGCACTGCAATCTGGATGAAGAAGCCTTGTCCTCATGTGACATTCAGCTCTCATATTCCATTTGATTAGATCATCCTTGTCACACTGTGGGACACCTTTTCCAGTCAACTTCTTTGCCTTTATTTGGGGCAAAAAGAAAATGTCTGACTAGCAGCTTGGGAGCACAAATTTCTATGAGAATACCTCAAGCCCCTCCGTCTAGATAATGCGTTAGTCACTGTTTTGTGAATATTCTGGAGCAATGCTGGGCCCATTGTTTCGTCAGTGGGCTTGTTGTTCCCTGAATCTCCTGTTAGTAAACAGGCCCAAATCCCTCCACCTACCTAGGGTAGGTACCTACCCAGCAAATCCCAATCCCCTGCCTACCTAGGGGTACAGTCAAAGAGCCTCTTTTCAGGCATGAAAAACTATGAATCTCTCTAGCAAGTCTCTTATTGTCCTGCCTCTCTTATCCCGTGGAACTCATATAGTTCCCTGGACAAGAGAATGTTAGAAACGGAGGATTTTACTTTCTTACACTCTATTGTATATGTCAGGACTTCTCTCATGAATACTCACAAAGTGTTTTCACACAACACTAATTGTTACAGGCTGAACTGTGTTCCCTCCAAATCCATGTGTTGAAGTCTGAGGTACCCCTAGTACCTCAGAATGCAGCTCTATTTGGAGATAGAGCCTTAAAAGAGGTAACTAGGCGAAATGAAGTTGTACAAGTAGTCCCTAATCCCGTCTGACTGGTGTTCTTGTACAAGGAGGAGAACTGAACGCAAAGAAACACCTGGTGGGTTTTTTTTGTTTGTTTTTTTTAATTTTTGGCTATGTTGTGTCTTTGTTGCTGCGCTCAGGCTTTCTCTAGTTATGGCGTGCAGGGGCTACTCTTTGTTGTGGTGCACAAGCTTCTCATTGTGGTGGCTTCTCTTGTTGCAGAGCACGGGCTCTAGGCACACAGGCTTCAGAAGTTGTGGCTCACAGGCTCAGTAGTTGTGTCTCATGGGCTCTAGAGCACAAGCTCAGTAGTTGTGGGGCACGGGCTTAGTTGCTCCGCGGCATGTGGGATCTTCCTGGACCAGGGCTCGAACCCATGTCCCCTGCATTGGCAGGCAGATTCTTAACCACTGCACCACCAGGGTTTCTTTAGGCAGGAGCATAAAGTAAAGGCCATGCGAGGACACAGTCAGAAAGTGGCCGTCTGCAAGCCAAGGAGAGGCCTCAGGAGAGACCAAACCTGCCAACACCTTGATCTTGGACTTCTAGGCTCTAGATCTGTGAGGAAACAAGTTTCTGTTGTTTCAGCCACCCAGGCTGTGATATTTTGTTATAGGCCCACTATCAAACTAACAAACTAATATTTCAGTCTTCAGTTTCCTGAATCTAATTTGAACCTTAAAAACTGAGCATTGACTGTCTCTTTTCTTCAAATGTCTGATATATCATTCTTAAGCCTCTACAAATCTGTAAATTCTTCTAAATAAATAAGGACTAGATTATATACCAGGAAATGGGAAAACATAAAAAACTATCATTTAATATTTTATTTCAACACATTACCGATTATGTACAATAGAGTTTTTATAAGTAAAAATTTGCAGTTGAATGTTGAGTTTTAAACATTAAACCAAATTCTGTAACCAAAAAGGAGTATTCTGTTTATAGGACTAAAGTTATAACAGGATTAGAAATTCAACAGGATTTAAGTTAGCAATAAAATTTTGGGGTACTGAATAAAATTTACTAATAATCTAGCAAACACCACCTCATTAAGATTGTAAAACAATATGCTGGGCTCACATTCCTACCTCTATAGTACCCCAACTAACATATAAAGTAAGCAGAAGAGAATGAGGCAGCATTCAAATGCAAATTGATAAAGAAGAAAGATCCATCTGTGAAGATTAAACACTAGAGAAATATTTAAACCATGCTGAAGAGATAGAAATACAGAAGACTTTAGAAGGAAGTTTCATATATTATTTGATCTGTCCAGTATTCTTCAGGGATTATGTCCCGGCTTCATAATTTTGACTCTTCTGCACTCACACATGAACTTCATCTCAAAGAAACCATATTTGGCAATTTTAACAAATCATATCTGGTTAGCCTCTATGAGCATGCTGATACTTGTTACATGACACTGTGTCCTAAAATACAGCTTTAATGTTTACACTGTTTTTTTTTTTTTTTTTTTTTTTTTTTTAATTTGGAAGCATAGAATATTGTACTCCAAGGAAACAAGTTACATCTAAAAGTGGCCTTGCAGCTTGACCAGGAATCTCAGCCTTTAAGGAATGACTGCCCTTAGTGTAGCATTGGAGGATATTGAAAAGCAGCCTTTACAAATTCATCTATCATTAACATGGAGGTAATTCTTATGAGGTCAAATATAAGCACTTGCAGGGAGCACTGCACCATTAAAAAATAACAAGAAAAAAATATTTTAAAGGAGCAAACTTGATTTTTAGGTATTTTCCCAACAGAAATGTGTTTCTTTCATATCATGTTTGATTTAATTACACTCTAGAAATGTGATTTTCTCAAATGAAACACAAGATCAAATCATTTTCAGTCTAAATGAGTAGCAGTGAGTAACAAAGTGAGACAAAGCAGATTTTTCTGGGTTTTGCTTTTTGAAAATAGAGATAATAGCTGCCTTGCTTCAAATAGAAGGTTAAAAGGATGATTTTTAATGACTGAATGCTCCAAGAAAGCAAGTAATTTTGCATTACTGAAAGTAAAAGCAATCTAGAAAATGATAATCATTGGTATACTTATAATTCTGTTTTTCTGTACAAAGAATATATGCTGTAGGAATAATGTGATAATATTTAACATAAACCTTTGATTTTCAATTACCGTAAGATAATTATCATGAATACAAATAACGCGACATATAATAAAATCCTGTCATACAGGATTCATTAACTATAGATTCATTATTAAAACCTAAAGAAACTTGAAACAGAAATTTAAAGTTTCCTCATAATGCAAAATTATGAAAAAGGTTGAATAGGAAGGGGCCTATATATTTTCAGCAAAAATATTTTTTAAATACTTTGTGAAAATATTGGATGCTATGAAAAGACAAAAACAAGAATTAATTTTAAGGATATTGTGGTTGCCCTCTTTCAATTTAGAGTCACCTCAACTCTATCACCTAATATAGGGCTTATTCTATTTCTTACATATACATATCTATATTTATATACATAGGCATATGCATGTACATATTTGATCTTTCATCTCATGTTTGAACATGTCAAGCATGAGAAAAACAGGACTAGAAACCACAGATTTGGGTAAAAGCCATGAATCTAAAAATGAACCATTACAATACACTGAGATAAATGTTATAAAGGAGGAAAGCAAGGGATTCTTTAGAACGGCGTTCCCCAACCCCTGGGCCATGGATTGATACCGGTCCGCAGCCTGTTAGGAACTGGGCCGCACAGCAGGGGGTGAGCAGCTGGCAAGCGAGCGAAACTTCATCTTCCACTTCCCATCGCTCTGCATCGCTCTCATTATTGCCTGAACCATCATGCCCCACCCCGTCTGTGAAAAAATTGTCTTCCAGGAAACTGGTCCCTGATGCCAAAAAGGTTGGGGACCGCTGTTTTAGAAGACTGAAGAAGGACATCAAGTTTAGACTAAAAGAAGCAAGAAAAACTGCTTGGAAAAAGCATAGAGACATGTAAGATTAGCTATATAAACAGAGGTGAATCATTCCACTTTGAGTAGCAGCAAATGGGAAAGCTCAAAGGTGAGAAAGAGTAGGAACTGTAGGTGAAGAGGTCCTTGGGCTTTAAATATTTACCACTTAGAGTTTGACTAGAATGTATTTCAGAGCAAACCCAAAGATCTCCAGATGAAAAACTCTCCTAGTGGCTAACACTATAGATTAGTTTTGCCTGTTATTGGAATTCACATAAATGAAATCATAAAGCATATACCCTTTTGGAATTTGATTCTTTTGCTTTAGAATTTATCCATGTTGTTGCATGTAGCAGGCTGTTGGCTCTCACTGCTGTATAGTATTCCATTGGGGGCACATACTAGTTTATTTATCCATTCTAATGTTGATGGACAGTTGGGTTATTTGCAGATTTGGGCTATTATAAATAATGATAATATAAGCATTCTTATACATTTATAGTGAGAACATGTTATTAAAGTGCTTCCTAAAGAAGAATTACGTTGTTGGGTATAAGATAAATAATGAAAGCGCCTAGTACTAATTTTGATATTGTATTATGATCCTGGTGAACCACACTTAATTTGTGGCCTACTGTCAGGAATCTTTTTCTAGATGAATGACATTGAGAATTCAAGAATAACACATATTTTATTTCATAGCACTCAATGTGTAAGTTTTAATCTAGTCCAATATGACTTAAGTATTAAACTAAATGGGAAGACTTTCAAAACAAGAGAAAAGACTATAATAATATCAAAATCATACAGATCTCTGTTCACTATGTGAAAGGTTTGAGCTATATCTTCAGTGACTTGTAGTATATCTATGGACATTGCAATAAACAACCATACTTTTTAAAACTATTGTTTAATGATGTGGAAGATAAACTGAAGGATATGCCAAGAAGTGTTTCACTAGCTCTGGAGAGAACTGAGTGAAGAAGGGCAGAGAAGTAAATTGTCATCAGTGGTTCAGAAAAATTTGTGGATTTCTCAATAATTTGAAAATTTGATGACACTATAAACTCTTATCCAGGAACATACTCATAGAAGTAGAGATAAATTTTACATACTGTCAAGGGGATCAAGACCTTATGAAATTCACCAATAAACCCTAGGTTCAGAACCTCTAGATTGCATCAGCATAAATTAATATTAATGGAACTTGAGACAAGTGGGAGAGAGGGAGGTGTCAATATGCTGTTTGGCTTTTAACAATAATAATTATTCACACCTCTCTTTCTCTTCTCTGGCTTTAAAACTAATAGAGAAATAAAACATAATAAGCATATTTAAATGTCAAGTATTGAAATGTCAAGTATTTGCAAATAAACTGTTTGGAAAATGAAACATGGATAAGAGGTCATACTTGGATTCCTTCATACTGTCATTGCATTAAACTTAACTACTTGGTCACAGGAAAAACACAGACGTTCTAAGCATAGACAACACAATTTTGTGTAATTTTGCACATAAAAATCTGTACGTCTTATTGACAATTACCTTTGGAAAAAAATTCTATTTCTAGAAAGAACTCAACTGAAAAATGCTTAGTTCTTCCTTTCAAACTCGGAAATCAGAAATTTTCTTGGGGCTATGGAAAGGCTATTCTTCCTAGTACTCAAAAAGGGAAGGTGCTCTTAATTTATGTGCCGAGGTAGAAACACTATTAGAAAAATAATATGCCCTATTAGAAGCCTCCATCATCTTTCTTAAAGAGGCAACTGGGAAAGGGCAGTCAAGAGAAGAATCTCTTCTGGGAAGAAAATTGTGAAAAGAAAAAGATAAGTTTAATTTTAAGTTTAGTCTTAATTAAAGTTGCTGGATTTAGCACATAAAAATACATGATACCCAAATAAATTTGAAGTTCACACAACAAATCAGTTATTTAGTGTAAGTATATCACACGCACTATTTGGTAGATATTTAAAGAGTAGGTTTTTGCAAAATTTGAAATTCAGATTTAACTGGGTGTCCTGTATTATATCTGGCAAACCTAGATTAAGAGGTAGATAGTCATAGAAAAACTGGGCACTTGACAGAAAACAAATAACATAATGGGTATTGACATCAGATTTGATGCTTAATTTGATCTAAACCCTTCTGTAGTGGGTAGATTTTCTAATGTGGACCATTCTTCAAGATGGCATGTGTGCTTGCCAGGTCATGTCTTATCAAGGGGACCATGCTTACAAAAGAGAATCTTAGCAAGATTAACCTCTAGGGAATCACCTGTGTTTAGAAAAATAAACACTAGAACCCCCAGGATAAGTCCACGTAGAAGTTTAATGGGAGTATATCAGCTATGTTATGAAAAGAGTTTCTGTTTGGTTTCTGTTGCTAGAGGAGCTAATATCTAAAATCCTTTCTAATTCTGAGATTCTATGATGCAAAACTAGAGATAATTCCACCAAACTGTTCACTTTAAAATGGTTAATTTCATGCTATGTGAATGTCTCCTCAATAAATTATTATTATTTTTTTAATAAGTTTATTTATTTTATTTATTTTTGGCTGCATTAGGTCTTCTTTTCTGCCCATGGGCTTTTCTCTGGTTGTAGCGAGTGGGGGCTACTCTCCATTGCGGTGCATGGGCTTCTCATTGCAGTGGCTTCTCTTGTTGCAGGGCACGGGCTCTAGGCTTGAGGACTTCAGTAGTTGCGGCACGAGGGCTCAGTAGTTGTGGCACATGGGCTTAGTTGCTTCACAGCATGTGGGATCCTCCCGGACCAGGGCTTGAACCCACATCCCCTGCATTGGCAGGTGGACTCCTAACCACTGTGCCACCAGGGAAGCCTCCTGAATAAATTATTAAATAGAGATATGAAAAGTCTTTCTCAGTCTTCATTCTGTGAGTATGACCACTTGACTGATCTTTTCCTCAAATGCCCTCTCCCCAAGGATATCCATAATATTTGTTTTAATTTTTTTTCTTTTTAACTTTATGATTTGTAATTCAGTTTTTCTCATCATGTGCTCCTACTTCTATCCCCTATATACTGGAGTTTCCTATTATTCATCCTTAGGATGTTTGGTTCTCTCATTTTTATGTTCTGTCCTGTGGAAATATTTGCTTGCTCTATCTGAATTTTAAAAATGTATTTTATAAAAATATTAACTCTGATATAATTTAACTTGGTGTATACTTACTTATAAAAATGTTTAGTAAACTTGTCATTGTCATTAATAGTTCTCTTAAGAAGATAAGAAAAAGAGAGGCAGTGTCAGCCTGTGTATGGAGTTTTGTGGAAATTTGTGTGGCATCAACCGAGAGTTACAATGAATATATTAACATAGAGGCACTGAATATATCTTGACTTGATAATGTTTAGTCAATCAGATTTAACTATTATGGGAATTTCTGGCTATAAAATTCTTTAAAACAAAACATTTGTACACTTTGTTTTCATAAGTAAAATATAGTATTAGTTCCAATATTATAATACAGTAGTTTGCTCCTTAAAATAAATAAAACAGTAAATGCTATGCCCTCTGCTTCTGTTGGAACAACTTAGAGAAAAAGAGACAGTAGAACTGAAGCATTGCTCTGCTGAATGGGAGCCTGACTTGGAAGGGATCATATACAGTGCTTCAGTAGGAATATCACTTTCATCCTATTTTTGCAATGCACTGAGAGGGTCAGAAGTACTCTTTATTAATTAATTAATTTATTTATTTTTGGCTGTGTTGGGTCTTCGTTTCTGTGCGAGGGCTTTCTCTAGTTGTGGCGAGCGGGGGCCACTCTTCATCGCGGTGCGCGGGCCTTTCACTATCGTGGCCTCTCTTATTGCAGAGCACAGGCTCCAGACGCGCAGGCTCAGTAGTTGTGGCTCACGGGCCCAGTTGCTCCGTGGCATGTGGGATCTTCCCAGACCAGGGCTTGAACCCGTGTCCCCTGCATTGGCAGGCAGATTCTCAACCACTGCGCCACCAGGGAAGCCCCAAAAGTACTCTTTAAGCTCTCCCTGGGAAATAAAGTTGAAATCATTTGCAATGATACACAACAGTCAGTAACACCATGCAGGACATCAATCGCAATCATCCAGGTAGAAAGAATGCCCTGACTTCTGGGGTTGGGGATGAATGGGTGTGGTGGTTTATGTCACTTCCCTTTTTGTCTGTAGATCTCCAACAGTGCCTTTCTTTATATGTGCCTGATAATAAGTGCTTGGTTTATTTAGTATATTGTGGCTGTGTGAGTATTAAAATCTCCCTTTCTCCTAAAAATTCTGCTTTTTAAATTGGAAGGCACTTTTGAACAGGCTCACAGTCATCTGCTCCAAGGATTTCTTTCCAGATATATATTCCATTTTTCCACATAAACACTGTAGCTCAGGCAAACTATTCTGTTTCATTCTTTAGGGAAGCAGTCCCCAACCTTTTCGGCACCAGGGACCGGTTTCCAGGAAGACAATTTTTCCACAGATGGGGTGGGGGATGGTTCAGGCGGTAATGCAAGCGATGGGGAGCGGCAGGTGAAGCTTCGCTCGCTGGCCTGCCGCTCACCTCCTGCCATGCAGCCTGGTTCCTAACAAGCCGTGGACCATTACTGGATCTGCAGCCTGGGAGTTGGGGACCCCTGCTTTAGGGAGAAACATCTCACCAGGCTTTGGCTGTCACCACCCACCTCCTCTACTGTTCCAATTTCAACCCTTCTTCAAGACCCCTCAATGCCATTTTTTTTCAGGTAGCCTAATTCAGATGACCCTAGTCTGGAGTCATCATTTTTTCCTCAGACATTTTAGAAGAATATGGCAGGTAAATTTCTGAGATACTTAATAATAAGCTTCAATGCAATAGTTCTTTGGAAATTTTCTCCAGAAAAGTGGTATATTTGCTGCTGCCTTTAAAAAAGGAAAAAGAAGAGTTTGCTGAATATAGTTGTGTTGAGACTATTTCATACCAACCTTTTGTATAATTGATACTATTTTTAGTGTTTGTCAAAGTTGATTACAAAAATATTTGAATTTCTGCTTCACTGGTTATTGCTTTTGTCACAGATTATAACATTTGAGGCAGTAATGAGGAAGTCTCTGGGGTTCTGCCTACTCCCTGTCCTCTTTTCTTGGCCGTTCCTATGTCAAGATGCTGCCCCATCCTCAACTCCTTTCTGTCCTTTAAATACCTCCAGCTTGTTTTTCTCTCTGGGTCTTTGCATTCAATATCCTTTCTGTTTAGAATGCTCTCCCCATGGCTGTTTCCATTGATTCAAGTCTCAGTTCAGAGAAAAATGTCCTTACCATTTTTAGCTAAAATAGTTCTCCAGTCTCTTTCATTGCCTGACTTTATCTTCTTCATAAAATTTATCTTTCCCACCCTCCTTTCCTTTCTCCATCTGTCCCTTCTTCCTTTCCTTCTTTTTCTACATCCATAGACTGGAAGCAAAATGAGAGCAGGGACTCTATCCTAGTCAACATTTCACTCTCAGCTTCTAGAACAGTGTTTAGTGTCTGATAAATGTTTTAAAATATTGACTGGTTAGCTGATAGAATGAATGACTGACCCTATAATTCTGAGGTAAAAATCAGCCAATGATAAGCAAAATCTTTTTCTGATAAAACAGCTTTGGGAAGAATATATTAGTGAAGTACAAGCCCTTCTTTATGGATTTGTTTAAGGAATAAATTGGTGTCTGGAAAGCCTATAATAGGGCTGAGGCAGGAGAGTCAAGGGAAAGAAATACATCAATGAATATATTACCTGTAGAGATGACACTTTGAAACTTCACCCCTTTGACTCCTCCTATAGTGTAAATTTTGGGGTTCTAGGAGCTACTGTTTATAGCACAAAGTAGACAGAACCTAGGTGTTTGTCATTAGTAATGTGTATGCTACTTTATGGGCAAATAAATCCTCTTTTGGATAGTGTTTTGTGTTTGTACATGTGTGTGGCTATGATTCTTTAAGATTCTAAAAGTCACTCTCAGCTAGGATACATATAAAAACAGTCTACAAGCTAGATTAAGCCCAAAGGTCATACTTTGTTGACAATTTGATCTAGCTCATTCTTCAGTTCTTGAAATGGGATTACTGTATTGATACCTGATTCTCACTTGAATTTATAAACTCTCTGGTACACCAATACCTCTTGGATTACTCACTGCTTTATTTATTTATTTTTTTAATTCTAGAATTCCTTCTTTCTGTTGTCCAACAACCTACCTTGTTCTTTTCTTATCTTCTCATTTTCTGTCCTCTAGCAAATAAATATCAAAAGTTAAAATAGTGAACAATGTTTCTCAAAACTTGAAGCCTTGTTGACAACTTTTTCCAGGATTCTGCTGCCTACTGAATTCCAATGATCAGGTTAGTCAGCACTGAGGACAGGTTGATTATCCATGTTAGACCAATGAGAAGCCTATGGCTGTCCTAAACTTGCTCTTTGTTTACATGTTGTTTTGTTACCACATTCTGGCTTCCAAACTTGGCTTCTTCCAAATACATGTAGATGAATCTGTCACTTTCTTGCCTGCCTTCTCACTGCTGGTGGGTTTTGTTCCAGATAGTGTTTCCTTCTTGCCTTACCATTTCATTTCATCCCACAGTGTCTTGCCAGTATGCACTTTGACATGGTGTATAATCTTCATTTCTCTACTCTTAACATTGATCTAATCTTGAGATCCTGGGACTATATTCCTTCCTTGATTATAAACTTATTTTCTCCTGTCTTCATTCTCATCACTGTGATTGATCCTTTCATATCTATTTACAAATATAGTCACATCTTCTTTATTAAAAAAATACATAATATGTCTTCCCTTTATAAAGCCATACCCTCAAGTTCCCAATAAATATCTTTCAACTCTAGCCGAAGTTGTCAAAAATATTGATAGGTATTGATGAGTTCAAATTAATTTCTATCCTTCCATTCTATCTAGTGATTCCTTAACTTTGTCAATATAAATATTGCATGTTCACTCTCATCTTACCTAGCTCCTCAAAACACTTTAAATAATAAAATCTTCCTCTGAATTTCCAAATCATTGGATACTGATCAATTATCTAGATATAGCCATTCAAATATTTTCCGTAGCTTAAAATCACATCCAAAATATATTTACAACAATACTCAAAGGCAAACTAAGTTTTGTTACTAGAAATATTTGCAATATAGAATAGAATATTTTCTTTTAATTAAAGTAGATATGCTAAAAATTCACTGCCAAGAGAACTATAGGTAAGTAGTCTCTAAATTATTTGTTTAAATCTTACACAACTTACAGTTTCATTCAGTTAACATACATTAACCCAATGCCTACCATGTTATAAGAGCATATTATATATATATATATAATATATATATATATTATATATATATATATTATATATATATATATATATATCATTACAAGAATATATATATATCAGCACTCCTAAACTACTGTATGCTAAATTTAAACATCCACAAAAAAGTGATTAACATTCTTAGTTATTCCTTAGTGACAATACTTCCCAGGCAATATTTTAATTGATTTGAATTATGTTTGGATGCCCAACAGTGTTTATAAAATATTTGCAAGTTTTGGTTTGGAATACCATTTCTACTAAAAGGAATCAAGTCTTTTTTAGAGAAATAGCTAACTCTAGGTCTGGAGAAGAGAAAGCATAAAGTATAATACCTTAATGTGCCAGAAAACAAGAAGCTGTTGGGGAGAAAGAAAGAAAGAGACAGAGACAGAGACAGATGGAGACAAAGACAGAAAGGGAAGTGGAGGGGGTGGAATTGAAGAAAAGAAGAAAGAAAGAGAGGGAGGAAGAAAGGGAGGGAGGGAGGGAGAGAGGGAGGGAGATTTTGAAAGATAAAAGCACCAACTTGAATATATTCCCAGTGAACAATTTTGGGAAATTAAAGTATCACAATGAATATTAGGAATGGATTATACAACACTGTATTGTTGTGAGAGAATTCTCCATGGGTCACTTGCATTTTTGCACATCTTTGAATAAAGGCAATGACAGCTTTTGTTCAGGACTATCTTTTTAAGAATATTTGTATAGCAAACTGCTTTGGACAATAAAGACACTTCTTCCCTCTGAGGCAGAAGAAACGTTTGGTTCCTGACCAAAAAAAAAAGATATAATCTCACTCTGGGGGAAAGTTATACAGGTTTACCAGCAGCCCCCTTATAAGGTTTGAGGTTTTCTAAGCTTAAGATTCCTCAGCTGTGAGGCTCGTGCTATCAAATGTACTGTGTTTTTTGTCTTTGAACCAGGATTTTCCTGATTTTTGCCAATATCTATGAAATTGTGGACCTTACACAGTTCTTAGCAGGATACAAAAGAACTCATGAATTCTCAATGATACTCAAAAAGTAGGGGAGAGGCACTTCTTTACTTAAGAAACTTTGCATAATAAGACCTACTAGAGAAAGGACTTGAGGACACAGGGAGGGGAAAGGGTAAGCTGGGATAAAGTGAGAGAGTGGCATGGACATATATACACTATCAAATGTAAAATAGGTAGCTAGTGGGAAGCAGCCACATAGGACCGGGAGATCAGCTAGGGGCTTTGTGACCACCTAGAGGGGTGGGATAGGGAGGGTGGGAGGGAGGGAGATGCAAGAGGGAAGAGATATGGGGATATATATGTATATGTATAGCTGATTCACTTTGTTATAAAGCAGAAACTAACACACCATTGTAAAGCAATTATACTCCAATAAAGATGTCAAAAAAGGGCTTCCCTGGTGGCGCAGTGGTTGAGAATCTGCCTGTTAATGCAGGGGACACGGGTTCAAGCCCTGGTCTGGGAAGATCTCACATTCCGCGGAGCAACTAGGCCCGTGAGCCACAACTACTGAGCCTGCGCGTCTGGAGCCTGTGCTCCGCAACAAGAGAGGCCGCAACAGTGAGAGGCCCGCACACCGCGATGAAGAGTGGTCCCCGCTCGCCACAACTAGAGAAAGCCCTCGCACAGAAACGAAGACCCAACACAGCCAAAAATAAATAAAAAATTAATTAATTAATTTTTTAAAAAATGTCAAAAAAAAAAGAAAAAGAAATACATAGAAGAAAAAAAAAAAAAAAAGAAGCTATAAAAAAAGTAACTAGGAAAGCATCAGGACCAAAAGAGTTGGATTGCCTTGGGGTCCAGAAACTGGGTATGGGGAGGGATAAAGCAAGAAAATTGCTGTTGTGTATTAGAAGCCTAATAAAATGATTTAACTTAAAAAAAAAAAAGAAAGTTTGCATAATAAATCTGAAAGCAATGGCAAAACTAGAAAGTCACAATTTTGCAACCCAAAAGTAGTAACAGTTTCCTGCAAGGAAAACTAATGGATGATAAAATCATTGAATGAAAGTTTGTTAGGGAAAAGGATATTCACATGCTCATAAACACAAGGAAAAATCACAAGATTTCTCATCTCTTAATTACAAGAGGAAAAAAGATATATTTCTAGTGGAGATGTGTTACAGATGCAACCTTATCCAATTGTTCAAACTTAGGATCACTAATAATGGAACAAACTAACATTATGAACCCTCTGATGAGATGCAATAGAAAATATACAAATCTCCCTGGTTATATTATTTCCAAAAATTTCTACCCTGATTTATATTGTAAGATAACAATCAGGGGATACAGATTTGACACATTCTACAAGAGAACTGATTTGGGCCTTTCAAAAATATTGATATGATATAAAACAAAAAAACTTCGGGACTCTTCCACATTAAAGGAGATTAAAGATACATGGCAACCAAATGTCACTGCTCATATTTGATTAAGTTTTAAGTTAAAAATATGCCTAAGAACACCTTTTGGAATATATGTGTAAATTAAAATTATGGATTTTAAAATAGATTGTATTGTCATATTACTGTTAAATCTCTGCTTTGCAATAATGATATTATGATAAGAAATAAAACAAATGAGATAGACTGTTAACCATTGGTGAATCAAGGTACACGGTATATGGGTGTTCCTAGTGCTACTTTTAGTTATAGATTTTTCAAAATAGAACACAGGGGACATTCTCTAGTTTTAAGAAGTTTTGTCCTCATATTTTTATAATTTGTCGATTATTAAATTAGGTATTTTGGCTGAAAAACTCACATCTGTATTGTGAATATGTATAAAAATAAAACATATATATATATATATGTACAAACATAATCACCCTTAATAGTAGAAGCTTATCCAAAATATAATTCAACATAAAATTTCTCTATTGCCATGGGAACTTGCTCAGCCTAAGGGTAGGAATCACCAGGCTCCAGAACTAGAGAAAAAATAACCCATTTTCTGAGTCCATAATATGAAGATACACATTCTACCTCAGATCCCCCTTAGGATTGAACCCCAGTTGTCCACAGTGACAATCCACTCATCAATGTGCCCTTTGTTGGTCTTTCTCCCTGCCTTGTCTCTTCTTCTCTACCTCCTCACTTGTGACTCTTGGGATTTGCTCCCTGATAAATTACCAACACCTGGAACTTGCCTCAGGCTTTGCTTTTAGGGGAACTCAAACCAAGACCATTTTGACAAAATACCAGGGATTTCTAATAATTTATGTTAGAAATGATGCTGTTATTGTAATTTATCAATATGGAAAGTATATTGTTATAAATGAAATGCTGATGTGATAAGCCTACCCACAACCGAAGTCAAATCCTACAGAAGTAAATGCTCTTGCAGAATTCCTGAGTGTAAAATTCAAGTGTTCTTGCTTCTTTTCTAGCTAGGGAAGTTTTGTCATACATGTTAACCAGGAGCTCAGTGGTTATGAACTTAGGCTCATGTCAAGCACAGATGGAGCGTTGTAAATAATACATTAAAAATGATTTCTGTGGAAACTTTTATTCCCCACAATAACAGTTTTATTATTTTTCTATCAAACTGTCCAATTCCCCACCTTATTTTTTTCTTAAATATATTTCAGGTATTGATTCTACATTTTCTCTAGCACCAAGCAAGTGTTTTATCAAAATATTTTTATTAATAAAAGATAGTTGTTTATGTTTTTAAATCAAATATTCACCACTGTAATAGGATTCTTGCTAAGATTTTTTCTAATTTTTCTAAAACTTAACCACCAATGTTTTCCGATATTTACTTTCATTACTACATGCATGTACAAGAAAGAAAATTGAAAACAAAAAGGTGGACAAATTTTAATCAAAAGGGCAGGAAGAAGAAGTAAATATAATAATAACAGTTATTTAGTATGAAAAATTTGGCTCAATTTTTAATACAGCTTTTCTGTACATGAATTACAGAAGGGAGAAAATTCTGATATATGGATTTACATCAAAGTAAACCCTATATTGACATAACATATTTGTTCTAATGTAATTTCTAATTTATTATAATTTTTTTCTTTAACAAAATTGTAGATATCCAAATGTTTAAATTTACTACCTTCAGTCCATGGTAATAAATATACATCTGGAGATGGGAGATAGAAAGTTTTTCCTTTGGCAGAAAACAATGAGTTTAAAATTGAGGAAAGCCTTCAGATTTTAAACTCTTCTTCAAGAGACAGTGGGAAAAAAATAAAACACTTCAAGCCAGAAATAAAGCTTTCCACCAAACTGCATGACCGTTGCCAAGAATTACCTGTGAAGAAACTGAGATAGACAATATAAATTGCTATTAAAAGAAAAAGAAAATTTGATGGTGCTATAATCAAAACTTCCTCCTACTATGGGAAGAAAATATTAGCACTTTGCCAGTTTCATTTTTACTCTTCTTTTACATGTCCCTTAATTCATATAAATAACTTGTTATGCAAGATACTGTAGCTTTCATTTCCTTGGATCCTCCTCTCACTTTAAAGCTAAGTTGTGAGTGAAGTGAAAAGTATTTCAAGTATAAAGAAATATAAGAGCAAATCGTGTGTGTATATGTGTGTGTGTGTCTTCCTTTAGGGATCTCTGGCTTAGTGATATAATTTTCTTCACGTTGCTACCTCCTCAAAGAAACTCATGAAATTATAGCACCAACTGTCCTCAGGGGAATCTCTTCACATTTATTTCAGTACATATTTTGGATTTCAGTTCTCTCTTTCTCTATCTTGCTCTCACTCTTTATCTGTTTTGTGTGGTTTGGTTTTGTTTTTCTTGGTTTCCTTTATTCAGTGGCTAGTAATGTATTAAACAGTATGTTTTAAACAGATCTAGTTGTTTTATAGTGAAACAGCCTTTCAGAATATTTGGAATATTTAGTTTGCCAAAAAGATAAGTTGAAATTCTAACCCCTCAGTCCCTGTGCATGTGACCTTATTTGAAAATAGGGTGGACCCTCATCCAATATGGCTGATGCCGGGTAAGGGGAGAAAAGACACTGAGATGCAGTCTCACATGCAGGATACCCTGTGAAGACAAAGGCAGAGATTGGAGCAATATGTCAACAAGACAAGGATGGTCAATGCCTTGTCTTCTGCCTACAGCACCAGAAGCTAAGAGAAAGGCATAGGCGAGTTTTTCTCTTAGAGCCTTGAGAGAGATCATGGCCCTGGTTTCAGATTTCTACCCTCCAGGACTGTGAGCGAATGAATTTCTGTTGTTTTAGGCCACCTAGTTTGTGGTATATTTTTACAGCAGCCTTATGAAATGAATACAGCTGGCCTCTGATAGTTCAGTTAACTAAAATAGAGTGAAAACATCTGAATTGGAAAATCAAGATACCCCTCTACTCATATATTAAATCTAAAATTTGTGGGTGTGAAAAAAAGATTTAGAAAACTTGAGACTGTTATCTTTATAAAGGTCTACTTGCAAAGTTGGCTTACACCTGGCATTTGGGAACTTGGCTCTTGGAGTGTTCCCAAGCAACATTTAACTAGAAAATGTTGATGAAAGTGGCTCACTCTGCTGATTCTGTTTGTGTAAACAATATGGTTAATGGTGAACATATGGTTTATTCCAAATGCCTGCTTTATTCTGGAAATCTGGAATTTTGGTACCTGCTAGACAGTGGGTGCCTATGTGACCAGACCTCAGTCAAAACCTTGACAGCTGAATCTCTAAAGGTCGTCCACGAGTATAGTTATTGTACATATGTTGCTGCATTTTTGTTGTTGGAAGAAAAATGTACTCTATGTGACTCCTCATGGGAGGGAGGGATGGAGCATAAGGAAGCTTTCACATAGATTTCTCCAGACTTCACCTTTGTCTTTTTCTCTTATGATCTGGATGTGTGTCCTTAAACTATCCCTATAGTAAATCTTAGCCACACATATAGCTATATTCTGAATCCCTTGAATTATTCTAGCAAATCTCTGAACATAGGGATTCTTATGGGGACCCTAGACACCATGAGACATGAAAAAAATTTAAAACACACTCTTCTATTTTATCTCAAGAAGCACTCATTTAATTGTCTATCACATATAACCCAAAATATAGTTATGTGCCTGTAAGTTTGAATGAGTATTTAGAGTTTTGTTAAAACTACAAGCTGCTTTCGGTTAAATTCTATTATATGTTTTTCAGTTGTCTGTGCAGTTTATTTATTTTCTAATTTTAATGTAATCTGAATAATGCTTAATTAAAGGAAATATGACGTTTAATATTTGACTCCTAATAAGAATATTTAAAAAGTCCTTTAATATATAATGAGCTAGTAACAGCAAAAATTAGCATAAGTTATATTTGTGGAGAATAAAAGTGCATTCAAAGGATAATCATATTAAAACTAATGTAAAAATAAATTTCTTTTAAATTCCCACAAATAAAAGACAGTTGAAAACTAGTGCACTGAGCTCCTGTTAGATTACAAAGTCACCCATGATCCATTCATTTCCTGACCCTCAATTTTATATATGATGCCATTCGTGCTTCAGCAATCTTGAATGCTTTCAGGGTATATAAATCTCCTTGTTATTTGCTGTAGTCAAAACTTTGTCAGTCCTTTTGGTCCCTTCTCCTCTCCTATCCCAACCCCATTCTTGGATATATTGCCACAAGCAATATACTCTATGTTGTACTAAGCTTGAGTTGACCTAGTAGACTACCTACTGTGTAACTTGGGAAGATTTTTTTGTTTGTTTTTTCATTATATTTAAGACTTAAGTTACATCTGCCTGTTGGCTTGACAGCATAATGTTTTCTGCACTCTGTTAACTTGTAATTAAAAAGACAAAAATAATATCAACCAAAACCCATTTAATCCCTTGTGATAATTTATTTTCATTTTATAAATGTTAATGTTTTCATTTAAAATTTTTTTTTAATTAAAGCTCTCTTTGTAGTTCTAGGTTATTCTATGACTTCAGTGTTTTTTTTTTTTTTTTTTTTTTTGGTTGTTGTTTCTGTTTCCCTGTTTGATTTGTTTTGTGTTATATTTTCCAAAATTATTAATAAAATTATATAAAATTAACTAAGAATTAACAAATAGACAAACAATACATTATTTTCAAGCAATATTTCCAAAGACACACATCACCATTTCATTTTGATTAGCTCCACCATGGTTATTCTAAGTATAGATATGAGGATAATAGCAAGTAAAGAAGCAGGTAAAGAAAAGAGAATATTTTGACAAATAAGGTAATAAAGGGCATATTTGAGGAAGAAGTAATTTCCTTATTTGAGTAACGGTCAAAAATAAATTAATGAAAAGAGTGTTGTGATTAGACGAACTGGTCAATATGAGGTAAGATACTCTCAAATTAATTATTTTATAATAACATACACTTATTGAGAGGAAAAAGGGGAAGCTTTGAATAGTTTAATATAAAAGTTCTCTTACAAGTTGGCCTGTAATTTTATGAAAAGCCTAAAGGAAACCCTTACCTGATGTTTGCTCTTACAGATTAATTCTTTCCCAAACATTTGACTGTCAGTACCATCTGGCTTTGTCAATGTGATAAAATTTGAAAAACTAAGTCTGTGTCACTATATAAATACTGAATTATGTACTTTTTTTTTTTTGGTTTGGTTATCACCTACTTTGCAGTGAGCAGTGACATTACATAGATGAAGAAATTTAGCTGGTATAAAGATAAAAATGGAATTTCTGTTTTTACTTTTTGTATTTGAAGTTCAAGTTAGAATAGAGATTGTTACGAAATAATTACAGCTAAAAAACTTGTGAAATTCTACCTCAAAACTTTCTCTATTCATTTGTTTTGAATTTAGTTTGATCTCTTCTCTGTTACATTGCATGATATCCTTGACAGAAAAGAAGGGGGAAAGGTAGACACTTCAGTTTGGTTTTGACAGTTTATGTTAGTATGATCATTCGTAGCTCAGGTAAAAGCCCTGGAAAGTTTGCAACTTTCAAGGGACGAGTGTTTAGCATCTGAGAAAAGAAGGTGACCAAATTCAAAAGAAGTGGAATGGTTTGTGAAATGAATTGGGAAAATGTTCAGAAAAGTAGAAAGAAAATTAGGAAGAAGTGATGTTATGGATTCCAAGAGATTTCTTTCAGAGAGAATGGAGGGTTATACTGTAGAAAGCCACATAAAGTTTATGTCGGAGTTATACTGAAACACAGATCATCATTGACAGAAAGTCATGTCTAAAAGCCATTTTTTGGTGGATGAGTCAGAAAAGAAAGGTAGACTGCTATCATAAGAAAGGCAGCTGTGATTAGAAAGATACAACTAAAGCATTACGTAGGTGTGGGAACAGGTTAAAGGATATTATTATTCCATTTTCTTTTGTTTGCCCTCAGCAGGACAAAGACTTAAGCACGTTTATAGATTGAAAAAATATGTAGAAATAAGGTTTCCTGTGGTTAAATATATAAACCTGAAAAATTAATCAGTAGAGAAGGTTCTGTGGTAGATAAAGGTGATAAGGTCAGCACTTATATAAGAATTCATTCTTCTACCCAAAGAGCAGTGATATTTATTTCTCTGAAAATGCAAGACTACTATAAAACAGATATGGGAAGGAATTTCCAAAGAGTTTCAAATCTGGTCTGATCTTATGCCTCAATATTTTGCTCGAAATGTATAGTTGTCATAGACACAGCTCAGTGGAGTAAAATCTCCCAAAAATATATTTACATTTTTTCCTGTTTGGTGTAGTAAACACATTTAAAAACTAAATAGTGAGGCTATAGACCTTTGAATAATGGCTCTAAAATCATGTGTGTTTGTACCACTCAGATAAAATATGTAGTGTGTAAAGTTGTTATGAACATTAGAAGTACTCTTCCACTGTAAGAATAATGCTGGCACATAGTAGCAATTAAGCACATGGCTTTTATCATGATCTATTTTTAGAGAAACAGAATGTGATGGTGATATTTCTGGGTCTTTCGGGTACACTAATAATGTGTCCAACCCTCTCATGGTTCAATGGTCTGCTGGCTCTTCCTCTCCACTTTCTACCTTCCTCAGACATAAGAATTCTAATATATCTTCATAGTCAGGGTAGTATTTAAATATCCTCAAAAACATCAAAGTTCCATTATTTGTATCCAACTTATAGTTTATTGAAAACAATACTTTGCTTTGAATAATCCTCGGCTGTCTTTCTCTTCACCCACATCATTTTATTCTTATAGCGGTTCTCCACTAGAGATAATTCAGAAATTCCCTGTCTCACTCCAAACCACATCTTATTCCTAATCTTGCTAATATTATAAATTCATAACAATATATTAATAAAATTAAAATAATAAAATATTAATTGGATATTAATATTTAACTTCCGAAATACTTTCTCTAATTTAAACTAAATATTTTAATATTCTAATTTTACTATTTTAAAATGAAACAAGGTATATTGAAAAATTTTTAAGTGGTTTTAATTCCCTTCAAAAATCAGTTATTGGGGCTTCCCTGGTGGCGCAGTGGTTGAGAGTTTGCCTGCCAATGCAGGGGACACGGGTTTGAGCCCTGGTCTGGGAGGATCCCACATGCCGCAGAGCAACTGGGCCCGTGAGCCACAACTGCTGAGCCTGCGCGTCTGGAGCCTGTGATCTGCAACAAGAGAGGCCGCGATAGTGAGAGGCCCACGCACTGCGATGAAGAGTGGCCCCCGCTTGCTGCGGCTGCAGAAAGCCCTCGCACAGAAACGAAGACCCAACACCACCATAAATAAATAAATAAATTATTAAAATAGATTTACCTTTAAAAAAAAAATCAGTTATTTTCTCAAATCAATTCCCTAGATTCAATATTCTACTGAATATTTACTGCAAGTTTTTGATAGTCATACATACTTATATAATTGTATACCATACTTAACCATCTCTGTAAAAGGATTTGCTTTTGTTTTAAATGTCACATCTTCTACTAGATAGTAAGCTGCTAGCTTGGAGTTGTCTGTTCATATTTGCTTACCTAGGTCATAGTCAAGTGACAAGCACGTAATAGGCATTTAATTAAATATGTTAAATAAAACACTAGACTTAGTATTTTTGTAATGCTTTGTGTTAATTTAACTCTTTCTCCCAATGAATATTGTCAAAATTCTTCTCTTCCTTATACTCTCTTATATATCTTATATACCAAATGAGTATTAATATCACTTTTCTTTCTTTTTTGTTGGTTTCACCTTTTGTTTATTATCACTTATATATCATAATGATTATGATATATAAGTGATAAATAAAACTAAACCTTTAAATAAAAACTAAAGAGAAAAAAAGTTGTTTTTTTAATTTTATGGAAAAAAAAAAAAAAGAACAAAATCAAGAGAAGAGGGGAAGGTGGAAGTGTGCATAGCGCTTCTCCACACAGGTGCCAAGAACCAACAACCCGAAGCTCCCAGGGCAGCTATGCCAACCACTGAGCCAGAGCTGTGGACCCCCAATCTCAAGTGGGCCACCACCCAAGGGCCAGAAACCTGATTCCTTTCTGATTTGCCCATCCTCCAGCCATGTGGCTGATGGAGTCTTGGTGCTCTGGCTGGGTGTCAGGCCTGAGTTCTGAGGTGGGAGAGCTGAGTTCAAGACATTGGACACCCAGAGATCTCCCTCCATGTAATATCAATTGGCGAGAGCTCTCACAGGGATCTCCATCTCAATGTTAGAACCCAGCTCAGCAAGCTCTGGTGCTGGACATCCCATGCCAAACAACTAGCAAGACAGGAACACAACACCATCCATTAGCAGAGAGTTTGCCTAAAATCATAATAAGTTCACAGACACCCCAAAACACACCACTGGACATGGTCCTTCTCACCAGAAAGACAAGATCCAGCCTCATCCACCAGAACACAGACACCAGTCCCCTCCACCAGGAAGCCTACATGACCCACTGAACCAACTTTACCCACTGGGGGCAGACATCAAAAACAATGGGAACTACAAACCAGCAGCCTGCGAAAATGAGACCCCAGTTTACTTACTTAAACACAGTAAGTTAAGCAAAATGAGAAGACAGAGAAATGCACAACAGATGAAGGAGCAAGGTAAAAATAAACCAGACCAAACAAATGAAGAGGAAATAGGCAGTCTACCTGAAAAGGAATTCAGAGTAATGAGAGTAAAGATGATCCAAAATCCTGGAAATAGAATGGAGAAAATAGAAGAAATGTTTAACAAGGACCTCGAAGAACTAAAGAGCAAACAAACAACGATGAACAACACAATAAATGAAACTGAAACTTCTCTTGAAGGAATCAATAGCAGAATAACTGAGGCAGAAGAACGGATAAGTGACCTAGAAGATAAAATAGTGGAAATAACTACCTCACAGCAGAATAAAGAAAAAAGAATGAAAAGAATTAAGGACAGTCACAGAGACATCTGGGACAACATTAAACACACCAACATTTGACTTATAGGGGTCCCAGAAGAAGAAGAGAAAAAGAAAGGGACTGAGAAAATATTTGAAGAGATTATATTCAAAAACTTCCCTAATATGGGAAAAGAAGTAGTCAATCAAGTCCAGGAAGTACAGAGAGTCCAATACAGGATAAATCCAAGGAGAAACATGCCAAGACACATATTAATCAAACTATCAATAATTAAATACAAAGAAAAGATATTAAAAGAGGCAAGTGAAAAGCAACAAATAACATACAAGGGACCCATAAGGTTAACAGCTGATCTTTCAGCAGAAACTCTGCAAGCCAGAAGGGAGTGGCAGGACATATTTAAAGTGATGAAAGGGAAAAACCTAAAACCAAGATTACTCTAACCAGCGAGGATCTCATTCAGATTCAGTGGAGAACTTAAAACCTTTACAGACAAGCCAAAGCTAAGATAATTCAGCACCACAAAATCAGCTTTACAACAAATGCTAAGGAAACTTCTCTAGGGAGGAAACACAAGAGAAGGAAAAGACCTACAATAACGATTCCAAAACAATTAAGAAAATGTTAATAGGAACATACATATCAATAATTACCTTAAATATAAATGGATTAAATGCTCCAACCAAAAGCCATAGACTGATTGAATGAATAGAAAAATAAGACCCATATATATGCTGTCTACAAGAGACCCACTTCAGACCTAGGGACACATACAGACTGAAAGTGAGGGGATGGAAAAAAAAAATATTCCATGCAAATGGAAATCAAAAGAAAGCTGGAGTAGCAATTCTCATATCAGACAAAATTGACTTTAAAATAAAGACTATTACAAGAGACAAAGAAGGACACTACAGAATGATCAAAGGATCAATCCAAAAAGAAGATATAACAATTGTAAATATTTATGCACCCAACATAGGATCACCTCACTACATAAGGCAACTGCTAACAGCCATAAAAGGGGAAATCAACAGTAACACAATCATAGTAGGGGACTTTAACACCCTACTTTCACCAATGGGAAGATCATCCAAAATGAAAATAAATAAGGAAACAGAAGCTTTAAATGACACATTAAACAATATGGACTTAATTGATATTTATAAGACATTCCATCCAAAACAACAGAATACACTTACTTCTCAAGTGCTCATGGAACATTCTCCAGGATAGATCATATCTTGGGTCACAAATCAAGCCCTGGTAAAAGGACTTTTCATAGTGGAAATTTTCAATAAATAATACAGAGTTTCACATTAAAATTATGTTCATGTGAACCTTGCTTAGATTATATTGTGAATAATTGTTTATACAGTGAAAAAATAAGGAAGAAAAGACTCATTAATGAATGGGGAGAAACTGGTTCAAACTGTTCTTTCAATATAGTGAAGAAAATAGCCAAACACCTGTTTTGTCAATTTTGCTGAAATTCTTTTTTTTTTTTTTTTTTTGCCTTATTGTCATTCTTCTGTAACAGGAGAGAAATAGATTTCAAAGGGAGAACAATTACAATAATACAGTCTTTGGTATTTGAAGGAGCTTTTCAAGTAAACCATTCAGTGGGTCCCAAATTTCCATTTCATTTTGCAGTAATTTTCTATTCGCTTATTTCAATTATTGAAGTCTTGTGATTTTGAAGATAGATATTAGAATAATAGTGAAAGTTATTTGATATATGTCATCCATGCCTTTCTTCTAACAAGACATGGAAGCAGGAAGTTTCTTAGGACTTTTTTTCAATCTGATTTGATCACTGTCACATTGTAAATAAATAAATATCAGTGACTAATATGTAAAGAAATTCATTTTTATCTAATTTAGTACAGTACTAAATTTGTGTATTTTGCTGCACTAAAATGTTTTACACTTTAAATATATTTATCTGTTATTTCATTAATATCTAATTCTTGAATAAATATTCATGTATGTGTTTTGCATTGATTATGAAAAAATCATTTTTCCATAGACAGAAGAAAGAGAAAACTATCTAAAATTTTTTTCACCATTGGATAATACCATGCTTTAATTGAGCAGGAAATTAGGGCATTTAAAACTGAAAATGTTTTATTTCCTATCTTAAAAGTTTTCAAAATATGTGACATATAATTTAAATAAGTTTAAATAATTTAAATTTATTAGTAACCTACTGTCATCATTATGACTACTGTAAATTGTAGTCTAGCAACATTCCTTATTTGATTAAAGTGGTATCTACATTGCTGACAGGCTAAATTTCTATAGACTACTGTAGAATTTTCTATAGATGCCTGTATCTGCTATTCACGAAATGCATCCTTGCTTCCCATGCCTAATTGTGACTTGTTAAGGGAAGAGAAGGGGAAACATCAAAATCATTATTTTGGTGGCTAGAGTGTGAGAATGGGGAAACTGTAGGAGAGAAATGTGTTATTTGTTGTTTCCAAAATTCTATTTAGTATTATATTTTAGAAAATAAAAAATGTCAAATCTTTTCCATAATAGGGAAGAACCTTTGCATTCTATTACAAGTTAATCACTAAAGGTTTGCTGCCTATAAGCTTAAATTATACACAATGGCCCATCTCTGGGAACCCTGCCTCCCAGGTAATGAGCGTTATGGTAAAATACTATTGTTTAGCTCACAGAAAACATCCTGATCAGGCCCACCCCTGAATGGATGCAGGAAGGAAAAAATTAACACATCCTTTCTAGAGTCGGGCTGGAACCAGAACTTTACCTCCTCACTTTTTAATATAAAAGAAGCCTGGATTCTGACTCAGGGAAGATGGTTCTTTAGGACATTAATCCACCATCTTCTTTGTCTGCTGGCTTTCCAATAAAGTTCATATTCCTTGCCCCAACAACTTGTCTCTTGATTTACTGGCCTGTCTTGTGTCAAGCAGTATGAACCTGGACTTGTAAACATTTTTTTCTTGAAGTACACAGAAGCATGATTTTCAGTCCGCAATTGGAAAGCTAATACTACTTCCATATATATGTATATTTTCCCAAAGAGTTGAGTAACATTTTTCTTATATGATATTCACTACAACCTATACAGAAAGATAATAAAATAAGTAATAAACATAAAGGAATTACATTTGCAAAATTATAAATCCAAATTTGAAACTATAGGATTCAGATTCAGGTCTAAAGATAATAAAACATTTATACCCATTAAATTTTATAATATTTTTCTCTTTCATTTTAGAAAATTATCTCTTATATACATGTGCTATTTTCCAGAGGTCTAAGCTACCAAGACTTAAAATTTGTTATTATTCTATTTTTTTAAACTTGTACTTTTCTTTGGTGATTACATATTTGTCCTACATTACTTTTTCTATGTTTATTGAAATTATGACTAAATGGTCAGTTTCACTGGTCGTATGTTTTATCTAGTGTCTCTTCCAGGTACGCAAGGTACTCAGCCAGACCTGGGAGCTTTGTTTCATTAGCATGGAGGACTGCCCGTCTATTGTTTATATTTGCGTGCCAATGAAGTATCATATTACACACACACACTGTAGGCTACAAACAAGATACACGTATCTCTTCTATAGGCCACCATTTCCCCTAGCTTTGAACTTTCCTGCACTCTAGTAAAAGTTATTGTAAATTGGCCCTTACTGACATTCTTCAATGAGGATCCACTTTACCATATTTAGTAAAATTTCCTCATAAAGTCAAATGTACTTCAGTAATGATTATAGCATTTATTTTTCTTTCATCTTCATAGTTTCAGTCAACTTTTAGAAAAAGTGGTAGGAATGTTACTATTACATTTTCACTCATCTCATACTCTTTAAGTTTTAAGTACTCAACTTGAGAAAGATTCTAAAACTAAAATCTCTTCCATTCTAATTTATTTATGTGTTAGAAATTACAAACTCAGCCATCTATGTAAGAATAATCGTATTACAAAAGCAAAATAAACATTTAGGAAGGAGTAAATTAGTTTGTAATTTATTTTCTTCTTTCCAGAAGGTTTCCCTAATTTAGTTAGCCCCTTGGTGATCTGTGTGATCTCTGATGAGAGAGGCAAAGAACAGACTTGTCTTATTTTGACTTTTATTCAAAGTTAATTTTACAAAGAGCTGCAAAATAAGACTATTCTTTTCATATCCAATACTGAATCTTTATTTTAAATTAAGAATGCAAATTGTTATTGAGATAAATGGAAGATTATTATCATCTATTAAGTATTACCACTTTTTAAGAGCTATACAAAAGATATTCATAACAACCTAGAAATACATCATCAAGTTTTACTTCATTGGTTCAAACTGCTGCTTACTTCATTGATTTAATAGTAATTAACATCTGTGGCAACTTATAACTGTGTGTTTTTATTAAATTTATCTCTGTTGATGTTATATTCATGTTCCTTCTTTCTGCTCATTCAATTCTTATGACTCCATATGAACTGGACTGAATTTTCTATGTGTTTTATGTAAAATGATGCTCCACTGAGATCCCCTATTTTGGGCCAACACACTCATCTGCCAGCTGCTGGGAATGTCAACTGGTGATTAATCAAGGCTGAGCTCCTCATTAGGCATTATTCTGGGATTCAGGGAACTGCTTCACCTAAGGTTTCTACTCATCCTAAGAGATGGTCTGCAGCTGAAAGCTGGTTAATGAGAGATTTAAAAGTCCCAGCCTTTGCTTCAATTGTGAACATTTTTGAAGGGTCACCACAGCTTCAGAATTCTCAGTAGGATATGCTGAGGTCTAAGTTGCAACAACAATGTGAATCAACATTCCTCTCTGTCTAATTCTACTTTCATTGTTTTTTTATAGGTATATCTCCTCAAACACTTCCCAGTAAACCTTTTTGCATGCAACCCTCTGTATTTTGCCAGGAAACCCAATCTAGACAGTCACTACCAAAAGTCATCCTGGGAAGCAGACTCCAGAGTGGGATTTTACGGAGAGATCCCTTGATGGCTGAAAATGAGGGTTTTATCACCAGTCATAGGTGGACCACTGATAATCCTTGTAAAACTCTAGCAGAGCAACTGTTAAAATTTTCATTGGTGGAAGTGAAAACACTGACTGATGCAGTACTTTTGACCCCTAGGAAATATAGGAATTGGTAACTCTAAGGACAACAGAATTGGACGATTATTCTTAGTGTCATCAATTCATTAATGAAAGATAATAACAGACTGAGCAAAATTAATCACAAATTCAAGGCAAAATGTTAAAGCCAGAAGACTTCCTTGGTAGCTATTAGTAAACATTTGTCTGCAGCCAGAGGGCAGACAGAAGAAAAGATCAGGCGTGGGAAGTAACAGAAAAAGTAGCAGTAGAGAAGGTTGAAATCTCAGGCCATGTAGGTTTCCTGTGCCAAGGTAAGGGCACCAAGAGGGAAGAAGACAGATCATAAGACTTAGTAAGAAAATATTTGAGTAGATGCAGTTAAGAAACATGAAATCCCAGGTTCTTCTGTACCTCCTTGGTCTGCAAATGTAGACATCTCACCCTTATGAAGAGATAAAATCTGGCCAACAAAGGTTAGATTCCAAAACATCCAGAATGAGGAAGTTTTAGACCTGCTAAGGAAGAAGAGAGATTATATGACAAAGAAACAGCAGAATCTGGCTAGAAGGTACTAGCAGACGGGAAAGTAAAGATGAGACAGAATCTAGAGATGGCATATGAAGGGGAAAAAGAGGTAGAAACAAATTTAGGTAAGGGACAGCTGATAGATCCAGGAACACTTTCCTATGTTATAGAATTTAACAGCCCAGAAAGGACTTCGAGAGACAGTGCTACCATACCTCTAAGATGGTTATTAATAAAGGCAATGACCCACATTAAGTGAATTAGTAATTTCAGAACCATCATGGGAGAGAAATAGGATACAATATTTAATATCAGAACATCACAGGGTTCCACAGGAGGACTCTGAGTATTGTCTATTACTAAAGTAATTAGGAATGCACTGGAAACGAAAACAAAAACAAAACAAAGCAAACAACAACAAAAAATAAACAGCACCAGAAACATGAAGAAATTCAGTGGTAACCTTCCTTTTTAGAATAGGATTTATAATAGAAAAAGCTATACAGAACTTGATAGCAATGATAATAAGATTTCAATCAGAGCCAAGTGGTGCTAAAATGGCAGGAGCAAGGTGAGCACAATTACTGCAGTGAGTGGTAAGAGCAAAGTGATTGTCAGAAGGGATCCAGTTTGCACAAAATAATGAACTGGTTGACAGAACATGGTGTTTCTAGAGGAAAGCAAATATGTGGTCAACAATGGACTTGCTTAATTTATACAGTCAAAAAAACACAAGGATGGATGAGCAAGGGCATGAGGGTATTGTACATAAATATGTAGATAGAGAGAAAGATTGACAGACAGATAGAGATTTTATCTTCACCTATTTTTTTTTTTTTGGAATTGAGCCTGTTTTCAGGCTTAGAACACACTGATTAAAGAAGAGGGCAGATTCCTATGTGGAGAGACTCTAAAACCAGCATGGCAAGTACATTCAATATTAATCACTGCAATCCTTTCCCCAAAAGACAGCATATTTGCTTAGATTATCAGGAATTGGGAGACCTTTCTTAAATTGTTTAATTCAGGGCTAGACTTAACATTGTTACTCATAGACCCCAAGCACAACTATGGTTCCCCCGTTTGACTAGGGCAATAGGAGTCAAGTAGTAAATTGAGTACTGTCTCAGATCTTGTGGCTATTTAGGGTCTTGAATAAAGAAATGTGTTGCAAGATTAGGAATGCAGAGGTCTGGAGTAGAGAAATGTGGATTGACCTACAAGAGTCAGTAGAAATTCTGAAGATTTTTGATTATGTATTAATCCTGCTTGGAGGACAATCACCAAAGGGGAGCCACTAAACATCCAGTAGAAGAATAACTTGATCAGGTAATGTCAGCTGGGCTCTGTCATCAATAACCCTAGTGTAGCCAAAAGTGTTCATGGATAGAGTGGCAATGCTGAAAGGAATTTTAAAACTATGTGTAGGACCAATAATATGCGCTTTACTCAACAAGTCTGGTCTAACCACTGCTGCTACTGAATGTCCAACCTTCTAGCAACAGAGACCAATGCTCCATCAATATGGCACCATCCCTCAAAGACACTAGCTGCTTCTTGGCAAATTGATGAGAATGGATGCCTTTTATCTTGAAAGAGACAGTAATTCATCTTGACTAGAATTGGCACATATTACAAATATGGAATTGCCTTTTCTGCTTTCAGTGCCTTAACCAGCACCATTATCCTAGTGCTTACAGAGTGTTTGGTCTCTCAATAGAGAATTTGTGTAATCACTCCTCTGACCAAGAAAACTATATTACACAAAAAGAGGTGTGACAGTGGATCCAGGACTATGGAAGCTACAGTTACTATCACATACTGCACCATCACACATTTACTAGCCCAATAGGTGATGGAAAAACTTTTTGATGGCAGAGCTGAAGCATCAGCTACAGAACGATACCTTGTAAGAATTGGATGAGATATAGACGTTAGGTAGCTAGCTAGCTAGCTAGCTAGCTAGATACATAGATAATAGATAGAACACACGATGCATGGCTTAGGGAAATAAAAGGAGATAGTAGGAATGACTTTGCCTATTGTCTTCTTTTAAAATTACCCAGAGAAAAAGTCTATCCAGAATCCTGTAACAACATCTCTGCCCAATTGAGAACTTACAAGAAGTAAGTGGATCTAGTGGTATAAAAGATGGACTGTGGTGTATACTAAGGCACTGTGCTTAGATCCTCTCTTCATGGCCAGCATGTCCATCCCCTATGTCCTGGGAATATTATAACAACTTCTCTCCCTAGGAATTCCCCCCAGGCACAGGGAACTGCTTCAAAAAATCATACCCTCTGTTAGGGAGGGCTTGTGGCAATGACAGGTGCAAAAATGCAATTGCCTGTGGCAATGACAGGTACAAAAATGTAGACTTGTGCAAAGACAAGTCTACAGGACCATCTAAGCTCTAGCACTCCATATAAGATTGGTTGAAACTTCAGCTGCCATGACATTGAGAGTCAGTTTCTCTCTCTTTCCAATCTTGACTTCGTTGCTTCCTCACATGCAACTACCTCTTTTGAGTCTATTTCTAGGGAATTCATCCTCAGAAAATCTGCTTGAAAAATTCTTTCATAGCTGATCTTCCTGCTGTCATTCTTTAAAAAGAAACAAAACACTACTTTTTCCACCCACCTTAATATTCTAAATCAAGGGAAGGTGCCGGTTCTAAAATCCATGTGCTTTCCTTATGCTTGCCTACATACCTCCTGGTGGCTCTTCTGAACTTGCAATTCCTCCATTTGTTTGTAAAAATGTCTTTTTTATTAAAATCATTAGCTTCTTAAAATCAAGGATGTTTCCCCCTAGAAATTGTCTAATACCTAGCACAGGTCTTAGTACATAATTAAAAATGATTCTTAACTGAATAAAGAATTTACTAAAATATGTATTATTTACCAGGAAAGGGATAGTAGCTCTAATAAGCTTGTTCTTAAAACATTCAAGAAGAAAATATCATGAAAGATTTAGGACAGCTCAATTTAGCACTATCTATTGTTCAGTAATGAAAATATATCTATCCCTTTGAAATTAAGGGATAGAAAAAGAAAAGACCAATATAGCTGGGTAATAATATATATATATATATATGCATACATATATACACACACGTATATATATAAAGTATCTAATTAAAAAGTCTATAAAAGTGTCAAATAAAAAAGGCACTTTTACAAACATATGAAGGAATTGCAAGTTCAGAAGAGCCACTAGGAGCTGTATATATATATATATATATATATACACACACACATTTTAGCTTCTCTTAAGTAATATTGTCAAGGCATATTTCATTATTTTGATGAAATGCAGATTCTTAACATATGGGTCTTTCATATTCTTTTGTAAGTATAAAAAAGTATTTCATTGTCTTAGTAAGAAATTATTTTAAATTATCCATAGAGTCCATTAGCATTAATAATTTAGTTTTCACTAGATGTATAATGACAAATATGTATGGCATGAGTCCAAAATCATACTAGAGTCAATGTCTCTTGCCTTTACTATTTATTGAAAAGCTTTTTCTTGGGCTATCAGCTGCTTTCCAACTCACTTTGCCTTTTATCAATACAGAACTTCAGCACACCACTGATATCCTCTCAGCCTTCCATTTATTCATTCAACATTTATTTTCAACCATTTATTATAATTTCAGGAATTTGATATATATTGGGACTATAATTTTAAAAAGACATAGTATCTCACTTTTAGAAACTGGAATCAATCAAAATTGTCAGAAGAAACTTGAGGAGAATATGACCATAACATAGAAGCATAATCATTTGCAACTTTTGCTGTGGAATTACCTATTATAGATATATCTGGCTATAGATAAACAAAGAAGGTGATCTGTCATCATGGGAGGCATGACGCAGTTAGAAATGTGTACTTCATTTTCTTCTATGATTTTACACTTGAGGGAAAACAATTTTTAACAATTGTATTAACTGAGGAATTAATTTTTAAGCTTTCAATGATTCTCAAATTAGTTTAGTTTATGGGTAACAGGGTTCTTAGCTCCTCCTTGCAGTGGAAGTTGGTAAGAATTCCATATTTTAAATGATTTTTATTGACTATCTTCCCCAATAGACTAAAAGATGCCTTAACACAATTGCCTAGCACACAGTAGATTTTAATTAGAAAATAAATAATAGAGTAGATTTTAGAAAGAATGAAAACAATGATCCAGACAAAATGAACCCATGAATCTTCTTGACTCCATCTTAGAGTCAGGGAATAATTATTCTCTTAGTTATTGCTTGGAATTTTAATGGAATAGAAAAAGCAAAATTTTCTGTACTTGGAATATACATATTTTCTTCCCTAATTTATTTTTAGAACAAATGGACTCTAATTCAATTTTAAGTGATAAAATCCACTTGCTAGCATTGCCACTAATTTACATTTTATACATTATTAGACATTAATAAATTTATGTTAAATATGTTCTGTATATGCTTCATTTGAAGCATATATATATATATATATATATATAGCCATAATGAAATTTTATGCAATGAGGATATTTTTCTATCGTCCAAATATTTTAAAGATATGAATATTTTCAGCAGTTTGACTTTCATTCCTTTACATATTTACATATTCAAATTTAATAACTTTTTAATAAGATATTTCAGCACTGAATTATGCATCTACTGTGTGCAATCTTTCAATTTGCCTGCTTCTGCTACTTTATAGAAGTAACCTAATTTATTTTTTCTGAATATTCTCTTCCTCAGAAGTATTTCTAATATTATTTTATTGTTTTTCATGGACAACTATAGCAGACACTTTTGGCCTAACAGCTATTCTCCCCTTCCCTGATTTTAGGGCAGTACTATTTTCTAGCCTCCTCTGTAGCAAGGGGTTGCTACAGAATACAATTCTGAGTAATCAGATATAAATAGAAATTGTTTAGTGTGGCTCCCAGAAAGTGCTTTAAAAGAGGGCAGAGCCAAGAGTCTGTGGTAAAACCATCTATTTCACTGGCTTGCAAGAACAGTATTTATATCAATGAAATCAGCAAATGCTACAAATCAGGGACATCCCCATCCCACCCCCCACCCCAAATGTAGCTTAATGAAGCTAATAAACATATCATTGAGACAGACTCTTAGCAATTGCCTCTTGCCCTTCTCATTCTTTCTTCCTAAAATTCAAATAGTAATATAGGAGGCAAAATAATCAGTTGTGGCTGTCTAATGGCATAATGGAACTGCTGTAACAGCCCTGGATTGCTTACTTACAAAATTTTTGTTAGGTGACAAAATTAAAAACACTACTTTATATAAGCCACTGTCACTATGCATTTTGCTGCAATTAGATACAATTCTAATAAATATAAAAAAAAATATTTTTGCAGATGATGTATGTTTCTTATAAAGCAAATTTTCCAGACAATATTTAGATAATTATTATTTCACACATGAATTAGTGGTTGAAAGGAACATCAACAAAGAGTTGGTGAGTTTTGATAGTTAGAACCCACTTTGATAACAATCTGAATGATATGATGAAACTGTTTTATAAGAGTGTAGATTTCACACGGAAGTTTACTGAGCATTTGAGGATGTAGGACTCACCCAAAGTACCTTATGGCACAAACAACTTCATAATAGAAATATGGAATGAAATTGCTATTCCATCATACAATGCCATCTGACCCTCCTTTCCTGGTACAACTACTCCCAACCTCCCACAAAAATTTACAAACAGCCAAAAATATGTAAAAAGCACAGAATACCAAACTGACGGGCAATGAACCTATTGCAGAAATCTGCAGGGAATTTCCATTACTCACAAGAACAATGGATTTAGAATGTGAAGCAGATTAGTAGCTCTTGCAGGGTATACTGCTAAAAGTAGAGCAAAGTGATTCATCTAAAAGACAGTATAAAGAAGCTACATCCACCTTGCCTGGTGACACAGTCGTTAAGAATCTGTCTGCCAGTGCAGGGAACACGGGTTTGATCCCTGGTCCGGGAAGATCCCACATGCCGCGGAGCAACTAAGCCCGTGCCCCACAGCTACTGAGCCTGCACTCTAGAGCCCATGAGCCACAACTACTAAGCCCACGTGCCACAACTACTGAAGTCCGTGCGCCTAGAGCCGGTGCTCAGCAACAAAAGAAGCCACCACAATGAGAAGCCCGTGCACCACAACGAAGAGTAGCCCCCCACTCGCTGCAACTAGAGAAAGCCCACACGCAGCAACAAAGACCCAACACAGCCAAAAATAAATACATAAAATAAATAAATTTATTAAAAAAATAAAAGAACCTACATCCTTCTTATATTGTGTGGTTTAGAACAGGCGGTTAGGTTAGACCTGTTAGGAACCTGGCTGCACAGCAGGCGGTGAGCAGTGGGCAAGAGAGCGAAACTTCATCTGCCGCTCCCCATCACTCTCCATCACTCACATTACTGCTTGAACCATCACTTGCATTATCACCTGAACCATCCCTTCCCACCCCTCCTTTCCTGTCTGTGGAAAAATTATCTTCCATGAAACCAGTCCCTGGTGCCAAAAAGGTTGGGGACCACTGGTGTAGAAATGCAACTTTGTACTATTCAGAAAACTGGTATTGTAAATAAAAAAAACAAGATAATGAATTAAAATCTAGGAATATAGTAGCTATTTAGTAACTTAACTAATACAAAAATACTCCAAGTTTGGCTTAGGAAAACTTTGTACAATAGATAAATGCATTTTGTCATTTGATTTATAAATCTATGTTGTGTGTATTTGTGCTCACCACCTTATTATATTGTTTTTCTTTATATAAAATATTCACTGCTTTCTCTGTGTCTATACTGCCTTGTTAAAGATTTGTATTTTTTTAATTTCCTTCAGAAAATTATACTATAAACAAAAATAATAACAGATGCTTTCAGCAAATTATATTACTAATCATAAAAAGTTGATTCTTCCAAAACATTTATTGTTCCTTCTCAAGTAGTTCTGATTATAACCTCTGAAATAGGGAAAATAGTTTTTTTCAGATTATGAGAAAATAACACCAGATATACAACAAGATCAATGATGCATTTTGCTAGAAAAATGAACTATTTAGAGGAAAAGAAAAAGAAATTCTGTAAAGTTTTATATATATTTACGTATTTCCCAATGGATTGTCTATATGAGAATTACACTTTAACATGCCTAAGATGTGTTATAATGACCTGGAGAACTTGTCATTAACCCATATTCTAATCTCCTTATCAAAGCACTACTGATTCTGATGTTAGTATAGGCCAGTAATGTTAAAATTTCCACAGCATTTCAGGTGTGTCTGTTGCAAGTGATCCTCAACCCATGGATCTCAAAAGGCTAAATTAAAGGGACAATTGAAACTCCAAAAATAAGAAAATATTGTTGAAATTCTAGATGTTTTGGGTAAGGGAAGACTATCGAAACTTTTTTACAACATGAATATGTATGAGGTATGAGCCATCGCATCAGTAAAAGAACCTCACTTGTCTGAATCCTGAGGGAAAATGAGAAATTTTGAAAATACTTCTCAAAAGATTTTGATATGACCACCAAAGTGTTTAGGATAGGAATAGACCTAGGTGGAGAAGAGTGTAATTCATGACACATTGTTAAACAAGAAAGCAACATGAAAAAATGGGGGCAAGACATTGTATTAATCCGTTTGGGCTGCCATAGCAAAATAATACAAACTAGATGACTTAAACAAGAGAAATTTATTTCTCACAATCCCAGAGTCTGTAAAGTCCTAGATCAAGGTGCCAGCAAGGTAGGTTTCATTCTGAGGCTTCTTCTCTTGGCATGTAGGCAGCTACCATCTTGATGTATGCTCACATGACCTTTTTCTTTGTGCAAGAGAGCAAGAGCCAGCTCTCTGATGTGTCTTCTTATAAGGACACTAATCCTATGAAATCAGAGCCTTACCTTTATGAACTAACTTAACCTTAATTACTTCCTTAGAGTCCCCATTTCCAAATATAACCACACTAGAAGTTAGGGTTTTAGTATATGATTTTGGAGGAAACATTTAGCATATGAATTTGGAGGAACATTGAAGGAAAAAGAAACATTCAGTCCATAACAGTTATGCTTTAATTTCCTGAATATCAATCATCAGTTACTATATTATCCAAATATTAGAGGAAGATAAAAACCAAAATCAGAAAATTATTTCTAACTCTAAATTATTTCTAGCTATTTCTAATATCACTCCAAAATGGTTTATATCTTTAAAAAACAAAGTCACAAAAGGAAATTAGAAAAAGACAAAAATCCAAGAGAATGAATGATAAATATACTTTAAAAAGAGTTTATAGTATGGAAGAAGGGAAACATAGAAAAAGGAATTAGGTACATAACACTGTGCCATTTAGGTGAAGTAAATTATATGTACATGTATAAAAGACACTTTATGACTTCTAAGGATGTTAACAAATGAACAGAAACATACCCAAACACTAAAATGGTACTTTATCATGAGGACTAGACAAAAGAATAGAGATGGCATGAAAAATAATGAAAAATAAAATTTTAAACAATAGAGACATCAACTGGACTGATAATAATAATATTTCATCGTCTGAGGTAGATGATTAATTTGTTTAATTCAACTGTTGCTGAGAACCATTAATAAAAGAAAAAAGAAAACAAATTACATGAGCAAGTAATTTACTCAATAAAATCATTGCTATAAAACTTGTGAAAATATTCTTTATTTCTTTAAAAGATGATGAGATCAAATATTTGTTTATAGGATTGAAAAATTTATTTAATGTATATTGTTAAATGAGTAATTATATAAGGCAATGGGAACTTAATTGCTGTAATCCTTATAAAATAATTTTTGCTGTATGTATCAAGAGTCTTAATAAGCTTTACTACCAATAGTTCCTATTCTAAACATGACATTAAGAAAACAGGGGGCTTCCCTGGTGGCACAGTGGTTGAGGGTCTCCCTGCCAGTGCAGGGGACACGGGTTCGAGCCCTGGTCTGGGAAGATCCCACATGCCGCGGAGCGGCTGGGCCCGTGAGCCACGACTACTGAGCCTGCACGTCTGGAGCCTGTGCTCCGCAACAGGAGAGGCCGCGATAGTGAGAGGCCCGCGCACTGCGATGAAGAGTGGCCCCCGCTTGCCGCAACTAGAGAAAGCCCTAGCGCAGAAACGAGGACCCAACACAGCCAAAAATAAGTAAATAAATAAATTAAGAATGCAAATGACCCAAGGATCAGGTGTTTCAATTTAAAAAAAAAAAAAAAAAAAAGAAAACAGAAATCTTTGAAAAAATAAGTATAAAAATTTGAACCTCAAAAATTAATTAATATTAACATCAAGATAATAACAACAGTATATTTGGTTATGTATGTATTTTATGTATCTATATTTATATGCTTCTGTATGCATATATATCAGAAATGAATGACAGCAATGATACAAGGGACAAGTGGAAGGAATTAGGATTATTATATAAGATATTCACACTACCAATGAAGTGATGCAGTGGTATTTGAAAGTAGGTTTGGATTAACTGTAAGTATTGGAAATTCCAGAACAAACACAAAAATAAAGAAAAAAAAAGTTAAAAAAGAAGCATAATCAATATGCTAAAAAAGAGAAAAATGGAATCATATAAAATGCTAAATTAAAATCACAAAAGGCAAAAAATAAAGGTGGAAAACAAAAAAATAAGAACAAAGAACTAGGGCAAGAAACAGAAAACAGTAACAAATATGGTAGATATTAATCCAACTGTATTAATAATCACTATAGATGTCAATGGTTTAAAGAAATCAATTAAATGACAGAGATTGTTAGAGAGGACCAAAAACCAAGACCCAACTATATGTTGTCTATAAAAAACTCACTTAAAATATGACACATATGAATTAAAAGTAAATAGAGAAAACTATGCCAAATTAACACTAATCAAAACAAAAGGCAAGAGTAGCTTTATTAATTTCAGATAAAACAGATTTCAAAGGAGGGAAAATGATCAAGCATAAAGAAGGGCATTACATAATGATAAAGAGGTCAGTTCTCCAGGAAAACACAACAATCCTTAACATGTATGTGCCTGACAACAGAGCATCAAGCTATGTGAGGCAAAAACCAATAGAACTGCAAGGAGAAGTAGATGAATCCATTATCATAGTTGGAGACTTCAACATTCTTCTCTCAGAAATGGACAGATCCAGCAGACAGAAAATCAGCAAGGACATAGTTGAACTCAACAACACAGTCAATCAACTGGATGTAAAAGACATCTATAGACTACTTCATCCAACAACAGAAGAATACACATTCTTCTCAAGCTCATATAGGAAAGTCACCAAAATGGACCATATTCTGGGCCATAAAACACACCTTAACAAAGTTAAAAGAATAGAAATCATACAGTATGACCACAATGGAATTAAACTAGAAATCCATAAGAGAAAGATAACAGGAAAATACCAAAATGCGTGGAGATTAAACAACACGGCTCAAAGAGGAAATCTTCAGAATAATTAAAAATATTTATAATAAAATGAAAATATCAATTGTAATAAATGTACCACTCTAGAGGGGGATATTAGTAATAAGGGAGGCTATGCATGTGTGGGGACAAGGAGTAAGTGGAAATTTGCTTTACCTTCCCCTCAACTTTGCTGTGAACCTTAAACTGCTTTAAAAAAATAGTCGTAATTAAAAAAAAAAATTCTGTGGAATGTTCTAGGTGGACCAAAGAATTAAAATGAAGTTCTTGACAAAGAAATATGGTTCATGAAACATATTTACTGAGAAAGAAAGTTAAAGGAAAAAGTAGTCTGGCAAGATATTGGAGAAAATATGGCTGTGGATTACCATAAAAATTAAACCTGGTATCTATATAAAATGGAATATTACTCAGCCATAAAGCATGGCTGGACCCAGAGGTTATCATACTAAGCAAAGTAAGTCAGAAAGAGAAAGACAAATACCATATGATACTTATATGTGGAATCTAAAATATGACACAAATGAACATATCTATGAAACAGAAACAGACTTATAGACATAGAGAACAGACTTGTGGTTGCCAAGGGGGGAGGGGGCATAGGGGAGGGAAGGATTGGGAGTTTGGGATTAACAGATGCAAACTAGTACATATAGGATGGATAAACAACGAGGTCCTACTGTATAGCACAGGGAACTATATTCAATATCCTATGATAAACCATAATGGAAAAGAATATGAAAAAGAATGTGTGTGTATATATATACCTGAGTCACCTTGCTGTACAGCAGACATTCACACAACATTGTAAATCAACTATACTTCAATAAATTTTTTAAAACAATTAAATCTTTCTTTTCAATACTATGTGAGACTTCATGTAACATAGATGGCAATGTACAGTGAAATAACATGGGGTACTGAATCCTCTTAACCATTTTTCCATGTTTTGTATGACTCTGGGAAGGTAAATGAAGATATAAGATCCTCATGTTCCTCAGATGTAATGTTGGGGCAAGAATACCTACCATAAATTGTAAGGATTAAAGGAGATAATGTAGGAAAACAACACTAAGCTTCCCACAGGCTAGACTTTCAGAAAAAATAAAACACATATTTTTGCTGCATTCTTCCCTTTAATAATTTGATACAGCATATTTTTAGGACTTTTTAAATGTTGATCATGTAAATTTCTTTCTGACGTTGAGTAGGTAAAATATCACTTGGATATCTAGTCACTATTCATTTCACTATTTGCCAGGAAATACCATGGCAAAGGAATTAAAGTCTATTGAAAAAATATTCATTTCCTTAACATATATTATAAAAACTCATTAATAAATAGCACATTTATGGTTCTGGATACATCATAAAATGTATTTCACAACACTTGGAATACAACATTGATATTCTTTACGCATAAGTATACTCTGTCTTGCTCTTTGCAGTTCTGTAGAAAAATCAGATAACTGAAGTGATAATAGAAATAGATTGCCAACATATAAAAGATTTCTTTTCACTTTAATTGTTGCATGACATTTCAGTTTACAAGTAAGATGTATCTTTAATCTGAATAGCACAGCCTTTAACTTGCTTGAGTTAAATGTTCAAAAAATGAACGGCCTTACATTTACCGAAATCTAAACTGGGGAGAGAAGCTCAAAACTGAAGCATTCATCTTGATAATAGCCAAGAAGTGAATTGAAATTCTTTTCCTAAGAAGAACTGAGTCACACAGAGCTATTTTCAGTAGATTTTATGTTTGTTCATTCAAGTCAAGGTCTCAAAGAGAATTGTTTATATATTGTAAACACTCAGCTAAAAACATTTAGTGGAGAGAATATCAGAATGACTCCATATTTTTTACATGGCCTAGTAATCTTTAAGGAAAATATTTTTATTCTTAAATTTTTTTCCAGCATGTATCACATATCCACATACATCATAATAAAAACTATTTCTGTTGTTTTGTTTTTGTTTATACATTTAAAGCTGATTAATATTTACAATTTGCTATTTTTTTTCAGTCTTCTCTTCTATACTTTTCAAAGTATATGTATTTTTAAATGAGCGATGTGATGTTTTGACTGCATTTTATTCAGGCAAAAGCTAACTTTAAAGTGAGATATAGTGAGTATCAAATGTAAGCTTCCCTAAAAGAGGCCATCTTCAAAGTTGTATTCATGAAACAGATGTAACAAGACTCGGAAAAGCAGTAGAGTCTTCTTTCATTCGTTTCATTTGCAAAGTTTAAATTACCAAATAGTAGTGAATCAATCTACCTAGTTCTTTTTGAAAGTTACAAGTTTAGCAAGTACTCTAGGCCTAGGTGATGAAACGGTAGTAGAAGGACAGGTTATCAAATTGTTGGAGCACAGCATACTGTTTAATGCAGCACGTAACTATTTGGCAGTCACTTCCGTTTGTTACAACCTACAATAAGGTATTTTTTTTAAATTAATTAATTAATTTATTTTTGGCTGTGTTAGGTCTTCGTTGCTGTGCACAGACTTTCTCTAGTTGTGATGAGGGGGGGCTACTCTTCATTGCAGTGTGCGGGCTTCTCATTGTCGTGGCTTCTCTTGTTGTGGAGCATGGGCTCTAGGCGCGCAGGCTTCAGTAGTTGTGGCACGTGGGCTCAGTAGTTGTGGCTTGCGGGCTCTAGAGCTCAGGCTCAGTAGTTGTGGTGCACGGGCTTAGTTGCTCCGCGGCATGTGGGATCTTCCTGGGCCAGGGCTCAAATCCATGTCCCCTGCATTGGCAGGTGGATTCTTAACCAATGCGCCACCAGGGAAACCCTTAAGGTATGTATTTGATCCTTCAAAGCGTATATGAAATATAAATAGAATGAAAATGAATGTTAGAGAATTATAATATTTTGAGCACCTACTCTGTAACAGTCCTTCAAATTTTAAATCTACTTTTTACAATATTATACTATTATCCTGATCTTACTGTTTAGAAAATATAGGTTGAGAGAAGATGAAACAGTCAAAAATCTTTTTGCTTCTTGGGTTGTGATTTGAATTTACAATTCCCTAACTTCACAATAATATACTGTACATGGGTTCAATCACAGAAAATTCAATCAAACGTGGAAAATGTTTTATTTTTCAGAAGTTGCCCTATTCCCCATATAATATTGATCTGGGAAGTTCTTTACATGAGGAGTGAGTTTTTCAATAAATGTCATTTACGAGGTGCAAGGACTTTCACAGTACATCTTGCGAGCTCTTATATCAAGATTCCAGCTAGTAGGCAGGGGAAGGTAAAGTAAGGAAGTCTCACCTCTTCTCTAAATGATCCCACGTTGTAAAGATACACATCACCTTTTCTCATATTTCATAATAGATGACATGGTCAATGGACACTTAAACTGCAATGAGATCAAGAAAACGTAATCCCCGGCTAGGAGCTCTCAAGCCCAATTCAAATTTATTAGTATGGAAAATGAAGAAAATGGGTTTTACTGGACAGATTCACTGCCTGCCATGACCATTCTCTACCCCACACAAATCTTTTCTTTCCCAGAAAATTATTCTGATTTTTTTTGTATCTTAACCTTCTTATTTTGTTTTATCTAGTGTACTCCCTTTTGTTATGTTTTGTTTGTGTGCGTGTGGACTGATAGGGTAGCAACCAGTAAGTTCCACCATACCCTTCCAACTAATTCAAATGGGAAAAACACATGGTGCTCTGAAGTGATTGTTGTTCTTAAGATGAGGATATGGGGAGGGGGAAGGGTAAGATGTGACAAAGTAAGAGAGTGGCATGAACATATATACACTACCAAACGTAAAATAGATAGCTAGTGGGAAGCAACCACATAGCACAGGGAGATCAGGTCTGTGCTTTGTGACCACCTAGAGGGGTGGGATAGGGAGGGCGGGAGGGAGGGAGATGCAAGAGGGAAGAGATATGGGAACATATGTATATGTATAACTGATTCACTTTGTTATAAAGCAGAAACTAACACACCATTGTAAAGCAATTATACTCCAATAAAGATGTTAAAAAAAAAAAAAAAGATGAACCCAAGAAATAAAGTAAGAATTAGGACTTTCTCAATGAATTGCTGAAATTTCAGGAGGAATTTGAAAGTTTAGATCCCCCCAAAACTAATATAGATTGAAGAAATACTAGTTTTGTGCAGAGTAGAGTGGAATTGAATTGAAAGACTGCATAAATGGGCAAAGTAAAGATCTCATGGGTTCACTTTGATGACATCCATATTCATATCCCATATGACCATTCACAGTAATGCATTTGAGATGCATCATGTCATTTTGTGTATCAAGTTTGTTCCTTTTAATTTAGTAATATTTTATGTGAATATTCTTTAATTTTTGATAACTATTCTCATGTTGATGCAAATTTGGGTTGTTTCCAGTTTGGGGCTATTATAATATAGCTCCTGTGAAAATTCTTGTGTAAGTATTTTTGTTATGGTTAATTACATAGCCAGAAGCAGAATAATTGGGTAGTAGGGTAATGACCTTTGGTTTATAATAAACTGCCAAGGTGATGGCATCATCTTATTATATACACATCAGCAATGTGGGAGAGTTCTAGTTGCTCAAATTCTGTACCTTTTGATATTGAGTGTGTGCATGTGAAATTTTTAACCATTTTAGAGGATGTTACAGAGCATTTTTGCCCATTTAAAATGCATTTCCCTAATTGCTAATGATCTTGATCATATTTCATGTACTTATTGGACATTTGTGTATTTTCTGTCCTCTTTTGCTCATTTTTAAATATGTTATTTTCATTTTTGAGTGAATCTTTTATATATTGTGCATGGAAATATATATTATGAATATTTTACCAGTCTGTAATTTGCCTAATAATTTTTTTAAATAATATTAATTTTAATTTACTTTTATTATTATTATTTTAATTAATTATTTATTTATTTATTTTTGGCTGTGTTGGGTCTTCGTTTCTGTGCGAGGGTTTTCTCCAGTTGCGGCGAACGGGGGCTACTCTTCATCGCGGTGCACGGGCCTCTCACTGTCGTGGCCTCTCCCGTTGCGGAGCACAGGCTCCAGATGCGCAGGCTCAGTAGTTGTGGCTCACGGTCCCAGATGCTCCGCGGCATGTGGGATCTTCCCAGACCAGGGCTCAAACCCGTGTCCCCTGCATTGGCAGGCAGATTCTTAACCACTGCGCCACCAGGGAAGACCTGCCTAATAACTTTTAAAATGTTTATTTTAATAAGAAATTATTTTAATTGGAATGAGATTCAGTTTTTCATTTGTTTTATTTTATGATGTGTCTTGTATGTCTTGTTTAAGAAAACTTTGCCCATCCCAAGGTTGTGAAGATATTCACTTATCTTTTATTCTACAAACTTTATATTTCTAGCCTTTATGTTTAGGTCTATGGTTTGTCTCAAAGTAATATTTGTGTATGGGTGACTAGCAGTCTAGGCTAATAATTTTCCATAAATTCCCAGGTGTTATAACAACATTTGTTAAAAAATACTTCATTTTCCATTGAGTTTAATTACTGCCTTGGTTGAAAAATGTACTTGACTAAACATCTGTGGGCCTACTACTTGACTTTCAATGCGTTCCTTTCATTTTTACGTTCATCCCTACACTAGTAACACACTAATAATTATAGCATTATAGTAATCCTTAAAATGAAGTATTTAAGTCCCCAATTTTGTTTCTGTTATTCAATATTCTTTTGGATATTCTTTATACTTTCCATTTCCATATAAATATTAGAATCAGTTTCCATGATTTTGCTGAAATTCCTATTTGTGCTTGCATTTTATTATCTTTTCAATAGATTACTTAAAGTAATTAACGTGATTATTTTAAAGTAGGTTTAAATTTTTCTGTACTTTATTCCTAAATTTGACTAGTTTCTGGATATGTTCCTAGTGACGGTTTAATCTGTTGTCTATATAGACATGGTCTTGCTTATTCATGTAGACATAAAATTTTTGATTCTTTGATGGATATAAAAGAACATTAGAGATTAAAGTAAATAGCATCTGTCTCCCAAAATGACAAGTATCTTTTTTTTTTCCTTAGGTTACTAGTACTGTGCCCATCTAATCTTTGATGGAGCTGTTTCTTGGTTTTATTGAGCTTAAGTTAGAGTCAATCCACTACTGGCTTCAAATATTTTAGGAGTAGCATTAGGATTTTCTCTTCAAAACTCTTAGGCTCTGAATACTGGAAAAGTTCTAGAGAGCCTAGCTACTTTATAGCTGGAGAGTTTTTGCTTCTGGCCAAAATAGAGTAACATGGACTAGATTTACCCTCTCATCTCTAGCAACCTGAAAAAGCAAAACACATATTTGAGACAGTGACTATCCAAACACTAGATATCAGGCAGCAAAGTACAGTAATCCCTGAAAGACAGGGAACAAATCAAGTGAGCCTTACAATTGCCCAGTATTATTTTCTTAGGAGAGTTTCCAGGCTGTGGCAAAAGCAGGACAACCCAAGTAGATGTGAGCATACTCCCTGAGTTGAGGAGACAGAGCTGAGAATCCAAAGAGGCCAAGGTGACTGGTGTTTTCAAGCTAGAACATGAGAGAGGAAAGAGTTTCATAAAGAAAGAACCACAGAGATCTACAGAGGGTCCCCTCTTGAGAATTCGAGTGAGTACTGATCAGCAAATGCACGTGAGGAAACTAGCCAATGCTTGAGAAAGAGTTACCCATAAGGAAAGAGGCAGCAATACCTGACACTCACACGGCACTGTGAATACTGCTTTTTCCCCCCAGCAAGACAGGAAAACCTCATGATGTATGAGATACTCAAAAGGGTTGCCTCAGAAGTGGGGAATAATTAACTCTAGGCTAAGCATGTCTGTGGTCCTGCCTGAGAAACTTTAAAGGCAAGAAGCAAAAGGGTCAAGTGTCTTAATTGTGTCCCATAATATCCGTATAAAATTAAAATTGTCTGGCATCCAAAAATACCAAGAATGCATAGAAGAAGTAACATATGACTATAATGAGAATAAAAATAAATAAATTGAAACTGACATTCTATATTCTACTCTGGTCACTAAACACTATATTTTAATGATTTATCCATGTTGCTATCTTGCATATATTCTGTTGCTTCTAACTGTTGTTTAATACTTCCTAGTGCTCATCTACCATGTTATGTCTACCATTTATCTCGGTGGTGCAAAATAGATCGTCACCAAATCACTACCACCACAAACAATGTTGCAATGCATATCATTGCATATATCATCACATTCACCTGTTCCACAATTGCTCCTTGATTCTTAGTAATCTATGCTCACAAAGAAATCATTCTTCATGTGTATTTCTTCAGTGATTTATTTTATAGTCTTTAGAGCTCTTGTTCGCCCAATGTTTTAAATCTCTCAATATATAATCAATGCTTGGAAAATTTCAATGGAATTTTTCTCATTGAAAATAGAAGATAACTATATGCCAAATCTGATTTTCTCCAATCAAAAGAAATACATGAGTCTAAAAGTAAGTCATGGTAAATAAAATTGAAATGTGTCATTTAGAAAGAAAGTAGTAAATTCAACCAAAATATTACAAGAACAGCTAATGTATAAAGTGCTTAAATAATCTATGGGAAAAGGCTGACACTGGAAATTATCTATGTGAAGGGTATTTAATGTCCTTGTATTCTGCAGTTAAACTTAGGTTTGTGCCATGCTTTATATTTTTAATACCTTTCATGATAAAATTTACAGAAAAGTATTCCCATCATCAGAGAAACTGTCATCTTTTCTCCATTTTGTAAATATTTCTTACAATAATGGATATTGGCTTCAAAATTCATTTAATATTCATATTGGAATAAAGCATCTGTTGTGGCAGATGGGGGAAATGACATCAAGTTCAGCTGTTTAAATAACCCTTAAGGATTAATGTGTAGTTTACAAAAATAATTTGTAATTCATTTTGGATTAAATTAATTTGAATTTATTGTGTTCCATAAAGGCATACTGCAGCTGCTCCCAGCACTGAATTGATTGTTTTCAACTGGTTACTCTTACTAAAACATGCATTTTGACAGCAAGAAAACAATGCTCCCCATTATTCATTCTGTATCTTGACCAATAAACACAATCTTCAAAACAATCTGAAAATATAACATACCTGAACTGGATGACTTATTTGCATAATTAACTAGAGATTTACATTTCTGTACTGTGAAATTTCATCAATTCAAATGCAGCAGAAATAGATACAGATACAAGTTAGTTTATTCAAATATCTATGAATACATGTTTTTTTGTTTGTTTTTTTTTCTTTTCCCATTGACCTCTATCCCTGTACAAGATGTGGAGAAAAATAAATATGTATTTTGCACTCACAAGAAAAAGACTTAAGGCAATTTAATTCTATTTTTGGATGAGGTTTAAGAGGAATGATAGCTATAATTTAGCTCAAGATTTATAAGATACAAATGCAATCGTATATAAAAAAGACACTGTTGGCTCTTGTGAAAATTCATTAACTATTAAAGCCACATTTCAACCCTTGCTGGCAGAGGTTAAAATCTTCACAAAATTCATAGAAAATTATTCTCACATGATAATTCAACTATTTTATTGAAAAAGAGTTCTGCTGGATAAAATAAATAATTTGACTCTTGATTGAATGTTAATAATAATTATTGGCTGGATTCTGAAATGAGTTTTTTCATATTTTTATTACACATTTTTGGCAGGTCTATTTGTTTTTTTTTTTTTTTCTTTCTCTCTATTTTGTATATCTACTTAAAAAATAGAAATACTTTAGTTAGATCAATTCCAAACAGAGTAAATATTTGAATAAAATGAAAAAAGATGTTTCAGTTTCCAGCAGTACTAAAATTTGCCCCTGATGATTCTCTTGCTAGGACATTCTCACAATATTCCAAGCAGGTCATAATCATAAATGCAGGAGAGTATATCAGTTAGTGGCTTACACAATAGTACAGAACTTCTTATTTCAGGGGGCAAAAAGAAGTTCACCATACCAGTATTATTACAATCATTTAAACTGTCACAGTCTTGTTACTCACAAAGCCTGCAGGGCTACTGGAAGCATGTGTGGAATTTGTATTCTTTTTGGAGTTATAAAATTCATATCTGCCCTGAAAGAGGCCCATTTACAGAATCCCAGTACCTTTGTCATAAAGATACACAAGAAAACAACTCACAGCTCCTTGTAGCTAAGCTTATTTAATAATGTAGACTTCATTTTCTTCACAGAGTTTTGTTTCTGTTTTTGTTTTTGTTTTTCCAGTCAGGCTCTTTTATCTGATAATGAAAAGGATTAATATTAGTATCCAAATCAACAATAAATCACCACTACCTCTGATTTGTTCTGGAAGTATATGAGGATTACCTATCTCAGAAGATACTGTTTCACATTGAGATGATTCTTGCTATGGACCCAATCGTAATTACTTGGTTGTGGTTTTGCAATGGCTGGTTTATTGTCATTCTATATGTTAATTTTTCTAGTATTGCTAACTTCTTGTGTGCCCATACACACAGTCTTTTATATACATTCTTTGGCTAGGTCTTTGCTTCTGGATCTCAAACATTCCACAATTGTCGGTGTATGTTTAGCTGTTAAATCCTGGCTTATAATCTTATCTAAATTCTCCTTTTTTTGTTTTTTTTCTGTCATTCCCTACAGCAATTTTTAAAATTTTCTCTCCTCTCCTAGAGTTTTAACAACAACAGTTCTCTTAGAGATCATCTTTGATCCTATTTAGTGAAAAATTACATATAATGTGGCTGTAAACATTTAGCAGAGCATATAATTTATACATAAAATAGTCTTTCTATTCAAGTACACACGAACCTCACAAGAAATTTTGTTATATTTCAGGTCACAAAGTAAATCTAATTAAAGTCCAGAAACTAGTCAACATACATATGACATTTATTTACAACAATTCAATAAAATGTTTAAATTAATAAGGCAAAATGGGCAAAGATTATGAACAATCTAAAAAAGAAGGGACTGCAAATGCCTAAGAATCAGATACAAATGTTTTCAACCTCCAAAATCATCTGAAAAGTTAAACAAAGAAATATTTTCACCCATCAGTTTGGTAGAAATTTAAAAGAAAAATATATCAATTCTGTTCAAATTTGGTGAGAATGTGAAGAGACAAGTAATTCTATACACTCTGATAGAAGCAAAAATTTATAGTCTTTTAAAAATAATTTGGTGGTATCTACTGCATACATCCTTTAACTCAGCAGTTTTATTAAGAATCCTCTTTCTACAGAAATATGTGTTTAGGTACACTATAACTATCTACAAAAATGCTCATTACAGACTTTTGCATATTAATAAGTAACTGGAAATAACCTAATGAGTACCAATAGAAGAATTATTAAATGAGCTACATCCATGTTATAGAATATTATACAGTGATCAGAAAGTACTACATGCACTGACAGGGGATGATCTCCATGGCATATTTTTACATGAAAAGAAAATTCTGGAATGATACATGTGACTTGACCCTATTCATGAAAAATAATACAAACACATAAACATATACAAGCATATATTTTCTGTAAATATTTGTAGGTACACACCCATATATAGTCAATAGATAAATGATAGATAAATAAATATGTTGAAAGAAAAAATATCTAGAAAGATAAACACAGAACTGGCAATGCTGATTATCCTTGGGAAAGGAAGAGTGTAAAATTGGCTAACAGGAGAAAAGAGGTAGTGGTTCAGAAAAGGGTACAATTTTAAATACAATTTTATTTTATTATTTTTTAACAAGGCAAGTATATCTATTCTCACCATTTTTTTAATATATATTTATTTATTTATTTTTGGCTGTGTTAGGTATTCGTCGCTGCGTGAAAGCTTCCTCTAGTTGCAGCGAGTGGGGGCTACTCTTCATTGTGGTGTGCGGGCTTCTCATTTTGGTGGCTTCTCTTGTTGCAGAGCATGGGCTCTAGGCTCATGGGCTTCAGTAGTTGTGGCACACGGGCTCAATAGTTGTGGCTCGCGGGCTCTAGAGTGCAGGTTCAGTAGTTGTGGCACACGGGCTTAGTTGCTCCGTGACATGTGGGATCTTCCCGGACCAGGGCTCGAACCTGTGTCCCCTACATTGGCAGGTGGATCCTTAACCACTGTACCACCAGGGAAGTCCTTAAATACAATTTTAAAATAAACATAAAAAAGAAGATAATGGGTCATTGACTCAGAAAAAGATTTTTTAAATATGAGACAAAGAGAAAGAAAGACATACATTTATTGTTTCCTTGAAACTCCTTCCTCATTAGATGATACTTGTGCTTAAAATGAGTGATATCTTCCTGATCACTTTTGGCAGAAGAGCTATCACTGTTGAATGACAACAATATTTCCCTGGCACAGGAAGGCTTGCATGTGTAAATGTCACTGCCCCTCCTCACTTGCTATTACTTAGAGAAACAATTACCTCCCCTGGACAGACTAACTAACAGATAAGTGACCAAGCACCAGATAAGTGACCAAGCACCATTTTTAAAGGCACCATTTTTAAACTGGCATATACAAAACAAGATAAACAAATTTTCTTTGTTTTAAATAAAATAATCAGGTTGGAATAAATCTACATGAGGAATATCAAGGTATATTGTTTTGTTACCAGTTGGGGTTCTTGGACTCTTTAATCAATAGAAATTGATAGGAGGCCAGAGGAGAGATTCAGGCAAGGCTTTATTGGGACTCGTGCTGCAGCACAAGGGACCGAGAACAAGTAACAGATACCCTTGCTCACTCCCTGAGGGGTCCCTTAAACATGGTGAGAATAGGGGTGGATCAGTGGGTCAGGCCACAGGTGTGTCTTAGGCGGTCTGCCCCTTGGTGGTGCTGTATGCAGGGATCATGTGCAGTACCCTGCTTTTGCTCCTGGCACCTCAGAAATGGCAGTTGATTTGTGGTCTTTCTGTATCTTATTGTTTATAATTTGCCCCAATTGCCACAGAGTGCAGTTATTTTTGGTCCTTCATAAATTTCTTTGTATTTTATTGCTCGAGGAGACATTTGTCCAGGTGCAAGCACTGCAGCAAAGGGTCCCACATCCCAGGCCCCAGTCTGTCTCAGCTTCCTACCAAAACACCAGCTCTGAACACAGAACATCTGCCTCTCATGTCCCTTTCTTGCCTATTCCAGGTGCAGCTAAAGGTCAACAGTGATTATTCTAAAAATAGTAAGATTGCTTTAGAAGGTCCAAATATTTTACCAGGAACCCACTAGGAATCTTTGATTTTTCTCATTTGGCATAGCTATTGTATCTCTGGACTGAGAGATGTCTATTTCTTGTGTAAATGCCTGCTGGTTGGGACGGTTGCTTTTGCTTTTGGCAAAATTCTAAACAAGAAGAAAAAACTCACGGGGTCTGAAGGAGAGGGATTAGGTCAAATACTGAAACCAAATCTTGACTCTTAGTGACAAGGAAGAAATTAGAAAGAAAGTTCTTGCTGTTGTGATTTACTTAATAGTTCCTGAAAGGATTCTATATTTAACTCCAACTCTTAACCACATTTGCCGGCAATGGTCCCTTGCCTTTATGCTAAAAGTAAAAAATCTACAAACCATATTGTTTCAAAAGATCAGACATAAGAAAGAATACATAGTCTCCAAAAGAACATCGCCAATGCTCTAAACTTCAGTGCACACACAACAAACATTTTTGAAGCTATAGAATTAAAGAGGATTTATTCAGTCTAAGACTCCTCAGTTATATTGATTGCAAAGCAGCTCCATTTTTTAAGACTCATTCCTCAACAAACACCAGTGCTGCTGCAAAACAAGTACTCTCTGCTAATAATTCTGTTAATCTTTAACCAGTACTCTACTAGCATTGCCATCTAATTATTAGAAACATCTACAATATTATCACTTCTATGTGAGAATTTGACACGTGTCATCTTTGGGTAACTGATCATCATTTAACTCTATTTTGCTTCTCTGAATTTGAATGTGCTGGGACAAATCATGACAACATACATTTTAACCCTTCTTTCAGGAAAAATAAACATTATTTGAAATGCATTTCCCACTCTAATCTTTTCCACATATAGAAAGTTTTCTTTTTAATATACCTTTTATGTGGATGTCCTTTATCCTAGACATTAAAGTCAACATTTCAAACGTAGATACAAATCTCCAAGGGAAAGTAATTTCTTTAGGACTCTCCAAGGTCTTTAGACTGAATAACTGCTAAATGTCCTTTGTTGTACTCCTATATGTATAATGGAATACCATTTGTGATCATCCCCTTTGAAGATTCAAAGACAGGCATAAGTATTCTCCATTTACTAGTCCCTCCTAATAACAACTTTGTTCTTTTAAAATTTCCAATTTTAGAAATCAATTTCATCTTCTCTAGTATATACACTCTTTTATTTTTTAATATCATCTTCACAGGTATATACAGTTTTTAAACAGAGTTCAACTTAGTTGTATACTCTCCAAAATTAATATAATTTATTATCCATTTATAATATAGAGCCTAGATTGGGATTTTTACTAAGTTTATGTTCTCTAATGATTGTGAGGAAATGAATATAACCAAAAACCATAGTATTGAAATAAGATAAGAGGACGAAGTTTTGAACATATTAATTGGTCTTATTATGTCAGTTACTTCAAAAACTTTAAAATCACCACCCCATAGTTTTCTTTATTACTTGGTAGAAAATATTGCTCCATTCCCAGTTTCCTTTATGTGTAGCCTTTTCATCACAAAAACTCCAGTTGCTTAATGTCTGTATATTTTAATCTCTAATTTTTTAGTGGAATTTCTACCACTCAATTTAATATATTAATATTTGATTACCATAGAAGAGCTGAATCTGATTAGTACTCTGTTGTTATATATCTATTCATTTTTTATGAAGTGTATGTGTCAAATAATATTTATTATTTTATAGATATTACCTTTTTTAATTTTAAGGGAGACATTTACTTTCCTGGTATAACCTTATTTTGACATATTCTCAGTTGCACACCAATTTGTGGGAAGTAAATTGGGACAGATATTTTTTCCATGTCAGTTGTCTCTTTTGGTTCCTTAGCTATTCTGAGCTTCTTTTAAACTTCTGCCATCAATAATCTTTTAACATGCTGACAGAGGAAGCTATTAAGAGGTATTTTTATCTATCCTTATCTGATTTCTTTTATTATGTGCTGTGATATAGCTGCAGTAACATGTGAGTGCATCATCTAAACTTTTTGCTGAATAAAAAAACAGAGATTCAGAACCCATAGAAATATCTCAATATTCCATTTCATTAGCTATTATGACATTAAATGTAAACGTTCTACATTGCTTAAGATATTGACAGGCCACATTATAACAGATGGAACAGAATACAATTTCACCCTAATAAGATCTTCATGTGAAAAATGTGCCTATTTCTTTAAACACATTTAAGTTGTACTCCAGAAACTGAATTTTAATAAATATTTAAGAAGAAATTTGCAGACTCACACAAATAGAGTTTACTGACATTATGACACCAGATTTTATAATTTTGAATTTTTGTCTTTACGTACTCATTATTATATTTGTGTTAGCACATACAAAAATCAGTACCTTTGATCATTAGCTATAAGTGTTGAAAGCTAGCATGTACATCTGAACTACAAAGTAAAAATTGTTAACATGTTTATAACAAATTAATTATTTATTGAGTACTCATTTATTTGAGAAGAGCTCCACATCTAGCTTCTGATTATGTAAACTTTATTCTCCTCTTTGATTCATATTTGTGTCATTTGAACTAAGATTCAACAAATCCAGGAAAAGTTCAGAGATGAAAATGTGGAATTAGAGAACATTGAGATGGTCAAGAATTATTTTTTAGCATAACAAAGCTATAAATTATTGTTGTATGATTACATTATCATTAAAAATTACATGTTTATTCTGGCCCTCAATGGACTTACTCCCTAGCAGTGTAAACACAGTACACATATGCACATTGTTTTACCGGAGAGAAGTGACTTCAATTCATTTAAACTGTGATCACATGCATAATTTGTGCACTTAATTCAGGAAAACAGAACAGATGCTTTCTAAACCACATGAACACAGCACAGGCTAAAGGAAATAGTTTAAGGTCCTCAGACACTAATATGGTACAGCAACTGTGTCTTCAAACTCTCATTTTTCTCAATTTCTATTGCAAAGCTCATTTTTAGGTTACCACACAGCAGATACTATAATTTCTTCCACTTAGAGATAGTCAGATACATTCATTTTTTCTTCCTCCGTATTTTCTCTAGATCTTTCTTTTTCCTTTTCACTCTTCTACTCTCTTCAACCCTAGCTTCAAAGAGCATAAGTAATGGCATGTATATGTGTATTTTTTTCTAATGGAAAAGACAGACTAATAAGCAGAGATGGTCTTATATATGCTTAAAGAACTCAGGATAAACACATGTAGTCTCTCTCTCCCTATGTCTCCCATGTAGCTCTAAATACAAACAAAAAAATGAAGACTATTTATCAACTAAGAACCTACTTTTAAAATTAATTCCCATTACTTCCAACATCTACTTATCATCTCTCAATTATCTTCTCAATTATCAATCATCTATCATTCAATCAACCTATCATTACACTACATATTATTTGTCTTTACTTTCCTCCTGACCACTCACCTATACACAACAGTTATCTCCTCATTACTTTAGTAGTGCTTTAATTAGTAGATTTATTTACTGGAGATTGTTTAAGCATGCTTTCCCAATGTTTTAATTACTATAAATATTTTTTTTCCATTTAAACATAATTTCTGTACATCTACAAATATGAATTTATTTTATTCTAGAACTTACATTTTAAAACTCTGTAATTTGTGTCTATAGTATCCTATTACACTGATAAAATTAGCTGCATGGACAAACTAAATGGGTTATAAATATAAAATAGATAATGTAAATGTACTAAAATGTACAATGTAAAAATATACTGAATGGTTCAATTTTTCCAAGTATTTCTTTTTATAATCTTACACTTGATAAAGGAATTCTTCTTGTCTTTATGTCTACATGAACAATGGCATGAATCATTTGTAACAGTTTCAAACAATAATTTATACTTACATGGATTGGTATTTGTCAAAACATTTGAGAATAGGTGCATGTGTTACAAATAACATACCAGAACTGGTAAGATGTGTTCATTTCTGTATTTCAAAGAAATAACAGGCTGTATTTTCTAATATAGGTAAAATCTAACAGTGATAGGGATTGGCTGATTTTAGAAAAAACAAACAAACAAACAAACTCAAAATCACTCATATTAATAGGGCTGGCAGTTTGAGCCAGTCAGTAAGACAACCTAACACACCAAACTTTTCTGTAGTTGAGAACCTTTCTAAACAAAGTAGGCAAACAGTATGTGTTTCATTAATGACTATATGAACATACTATTCAAAACCAAAATACTTTGCTGCATTAGGTCAGCCAATGTTTACCTTTTTCAAGACTTAGTTTCCAGTGTTTAGTTCCATAATTATTAGTTCTGATACAGAAGTGCTGTAAGTATTTTCTGGTGTGTTTATTTCAACTTCTTCCTAAGAGATAGCACCTCTGCTAATTGTATCATTCTTGCTAAAACAATAAAAATCATAAACATATTTATATCAATATATCCATATGTAACAAATGAGAAAATTTTTGTTGTTCAATCTACTGGACTACAAAATGTTGAAGGAATATCTCTCACCAAAATGTTTGTTTTGAACACAGACCATCATTGCATATCTAAGTAAATATCTGACAATTACCAGTTTAATGGAATTGGCAGATGCATGCCCCATAGCACACATCTCCTGGAAAAAAATCAAAAAAATTAAGCATGTGAATTCATCCTAGGTTGAGCTGCTCCTCTCCCAATGGTGTACCAATCACCAGGGTAAAGGCAAAACCTGCAGAACACACACATATTGTCAGAGCTGGTTTTCGAATGTAGACACCAGGTCCTAGATGTTAGGTTTAACTTCCATGCTATGCTGCGTGTCTGAGCCTTAGGATCCTCCTTTGTTGCTGGAAATGAAATAATAGCTCTTTCCTTTCCAGGTTTACAGTGAACATTCAGCAATATTTTCCCCCAGGACAGTGTAAATCACATTGAAATAAATAAATGATTGTTAAACCAACCTAATTTTGTTGTTAAAATAAACATTACATTTCGAGACACTTTATGCCTATTTTTCAATGCATGAGAATAAGTCCCCCATTATATGTAGGTTTCTTTCAAGCTGCTGAGCTGCAAAAAAGACTTACTGCTCTGGGCTCCCAAACATATCTACTGACACAATACCTGAACTGTAGCCAAATATGCTTATGTAGATTCCCACCTCTAAATCTGTTAAGTTACTAACCTCCCTGTGACTTCTCTGCCCTCACTTCATGCACGCATAACATTCTTAACTTGTGTTTTTATGCCTTTCGTAAATTATCTATTTCGTAAAATCCACTTATTTCTTCCACACAATAATTGAATTTGAACACTTTTCATACATTCCCTTGTATTCTTAATCGGGAAACTGTAATCACTTTGAAAACAGGATTCATATCATATATTGTATTAGTTCTTACACACAGCACATAGAACTGTGTCAGAAACGTAATAGGTGTCAAAATATTTTGCATTAGGGAACAAATTAATACCTGAAAAGAATTGATGGGAGATGTTGGTTTGCAATGACATAATATGGCATTATATAAATTACTTACTTAAAAATCATTTAAAAACAAAACATTTTAAAAATAAGCAGACATCATTTTTGTATAAAACAAAACATGAGGAGTTCTTTACTATCTTAAATATATTTGGAATTAAATTAGTTCATTAATTTAAATCTTTTTTTAAACTTACTGGAAATGGACATTTTTTTAAACTGAGTATATTGTAAACATATGGACATTTTTCAATATTATAAAATTATGAAAGAGATTAAGCCATTTGGTGCACAAATTCATATGTTCATAATACAAGTCCATCAATATCCAGGGTCATCTATACCAGAATAAATATCTATCTATAATGATCTATTTATGTATCATTCTTTTCAAAAGAAACATGTCCTAAAATCCAAAAAGTTTAACTTTCTTAGTAACAAAGATGCACTGATCCAAATAAGAATGAAATAAACAGTATACTGTAATAACATAATGACAAATCTGAGCCTATGAATAAAAAATATCAAAATAAAACTACAAACTGTGATAAATAAGACCATCTTATACACAGTCTTAACATCACATAGATACACCCATCATCAAAATGACTATTTTGTGTATTATTGATATTTAAATGTATAAGTTTCCCCTAAAAAAACACGTTTTTAGATTTTTTGGTTTGTGTTTATAAAGACACTTCTAATATATTTTTGTCAGAATTTAAGCCACTCATTATTATTTCTTCTGTTTGTAAATAATGGATTAATGAGTGAATGGTTAAGAAATATATTTAAAACCAATGCAGTGCATTCTTTATATCTGTGGGTCTATTTCTGTTTTGTTATATTCATTTGTTTTATTTTTTAGATTCCATGAATAAGTGATAACATACAGTATTTGTCTTTTTTGGTAAATCAACTATACTTCAATAATAACAAATAAAAAATAAAATCAAAGCCTTGGGAATTTTTGAGGTTCATCAAGCTGACACAAGTACATGACAGCCAACCTCTTACAGGAATAACTCTCAAAAATTTAAAAAAAACCTAAAAACTCAACTAATTGAGGACTCTGAAAATTAAGCAAAGCAGATGGATTGGTTGCAGGAAGGGGAAACTTGAATTAAGTGACTTGTACTGGGGAGATTTTCATCTTTTGTTTATTTTTATTTTTTACTTTCTCTTCAGGCATTGATCTGAGGGTGAGCCCCATGCCAAGTAATGACAGACTTTAAAGCACCAAAAACTGATAGAGTTACCAGCCTCTATGGGGAAAACATGGCTTTGTTAGCTGCAGACTGTAGGAGGAATTCTTTTTCTTATTATTATTTTAATAAATAGACTTTATTTTTATAGCAGGTTAAGTGTACAGAAAATTGAGTCGAAAGTGCAGAAAGTTCCATTTATACTCCCTCTTACTCACGGCCTTCCTCCTCCCATGTTCTCTTCTATTATTAACATCTTGCATTAGTGTACTACCTTTTTTATAATTGATGAGTCAATATCGATACATTATTATTGACGGTACTCCATAAATCCCATTTAGGTTTATTCTCTGTGTTGTACATTATAGAGGTTTTGACACATGTTTAATGACATATTTCAGTTATCATACAGAATAATTTCACTCCCCTAAAACTCCCCTGTGTTCTACATATTCATTGCTTTTTCCCTCCCCAACCCCAGTCCCTGGCAACCACCAGTTGTTTTCAAGTCTCCATAAGTTTTCTCTTTTCCAGAATATTATATAATTGGATTCATTCAGTATGTACCCTTTTCAAATTGGTTTCTTTCACCTAACAGTATGAATTTAATGTTCCTCTACATTTTTTGTGACTTGGCAGTCCATGTCTTTTTTATGGCTGAATAATATTCCACAGTATAAATATTCCTCAGTCTATACATTCTCCTGCCAAAGGACACTTCAGTTGCTTCCAAGTTTAGGCAATTATAAATAATGCTTCTATAAACATATGTATGGGATTTTGTGTGGATATAAGTTTTCAACTTATTTGTATAAATACCAAGAAGAGTGATTGCTAGAGACTATTCTAAGGGTTTGTTTAGTTTTGCAAGATACTGGAAAACTGTATTTCAAAGTGACTATAACATTTTGTAATCCTTCCAGCAATGACTAGTATGTCTTTATGTTTCACATCCTTGTCAGCTTTTGGTATTGTCAGTGTTTTGGAGTTTAGCCATTCTAATAAGTGAATAGCGATATCTCATTATTGTTTTAGATTGCAACTCCCTGATGACATATAATGTTGAGCATATTTGCATGTGTTTAGTTTCCATCTGTATATATTATTTGTATATATATATGTATATCATATATTATTTGAAAAGTCTATTCACATTTTCTGCCCACTTTTCTTTTTTTTTTTTTTTTCAAATTTTATTTATTTATTTTATTTATGGCTGTGTTGGGTCTTCGTTTCTGTGCGAGGGCTTTCTCTAGTTGTGGCAAGTGGGGGCCACTCTTCATCGCGATGCACAGGCCTCTCACTATCGTGGCCTCTCTTGTTGCGAAGCACAGGCTCCAGACGTGCAGGCTCAGTAATTGTGGCTCACGGGCCCAGTTGCTCCGTGGCATGTGGGATCTTCCCAGACCAGGACTCGAACCCGTGTGCCCTGCATTGGCAGGCAGATTCTCAACCACTGCGCCACCAGGGAAGCCCTCTGCCCACTTTTAAACTGTATTGTTTGTTCTCTTATTGTCCACCTATAAGAATCTTTGAATATTTTGGATACCAATCTCTTATCAGATATACACCTTGCAAAGATTTTCTCCCAGCGTTTTTATTCTTTTAAGAGTGTCTTCTTCAATTTTTATTAGTTGTTTCTCTTAATTATTTTTTCCTGACCCTGTCATAAAGGCAGACCCTAGTTATGCATTATAGCCAGTTATAGCCATGAGGCTATAACATGTAGCCAGTTATAGGCCAGGATTTAAGCTAGTAAACTGGAAAAGAGGTCCCCTGTGAGCAGGATATTATGCAGTTATTCACAGAGAAGAGAAAACAGAAGATGAGAGAGATCCAAAACAACAGAGCAAAACAGAGAAGTTCAAACTACAATATAAACTATTTAAGCAAGTCACACGTTAATCTCTGAATGGCATATATCAAGAACAAACTCATAACATCATAGAAGAGTCATTGAAATCACATCTACCAGATGAGACCGAAATTAGATGTTCAGCCCAAATGGATTAATTGCATGCTAAAACAAACAAGCAAAGAAACAACAGTCAGTGTTTTTCATATTTTAACAGAGCCCAGTATCTCAAAACATAATATTAAAAATGTTCATGATAAAATTCATAACATCATTTAAAGAAACAAGAGGAAAGGCAATGAGCATGCCAACACTTTAATGACCCAAAATTGGGGATTATAAGACAAACACATTAAAGCAGCTCCTATAAGAGTTCTCAATGAGATAAAAGTAAAGGCTCTCAAAATGAATAAAAATGATAGATATTCTCAGAAGAGAAGTAGAAATTATGTGAAAAAAGAACCAAATAAAAATTTGGAATTGAATTATATAATATCTAAAATAACACATTTACTCAGTGGACTAAATAGTAGAATGGAGATAAATAGGAAAAATGGAAATGACAGGAAAAGATTCCATTAAATAAAGGAAGATAGATAATAGTAATTATCTATTAAGAAGAACACAGAAAGACAATTGAAAAAATTGATAAGAAGTTACAGGACAATATTAAAAGATCTAATGTTTATATTGCATGAGGACCAGAAGGAGAATATGAAAAGACAGGTTCTGAAGACAATAGTGGAATAAGTAATCACTAAAATTTGTAATTTTTTTGGTGAAAAATATAGAGGTAAAGATTCAAGTAACTCAGCAAACCCTAAATAAGGTCAACTCAAATAAATACATTCACAGATATCAAAAAATAAAATGTCTGAAAGCCAAAGATAAGGAAAAAGTCTTGAAAGCAGCCAGAGAATAATGACATTTTACATAGAAATGAACAATATTTCGATGAGTAACAATTCCAGTGACAATGGAACAACAAATTTAAAGTGTTGAAAGATAAAATTGTCAATGCACAATTGTGTATAAAATGATAATATCATGTAGAAATGAAATTGAAATATATTATCAAATAAAGGAAAACTAAGGAAAATTTTTCCCCAGAGGAAGTGTTCTTTCTCTCTCCACACACACACATACACACACACAGACCCTACTTTTCAGACAAAAGGCAAATAAAACCAGAGATAAATTTGGAACTTTAAACATAAAGCATGATATGATATAGTAATATCCGTGTAAATATAAAACACTGATTTTCTTATGGCTAAAATATGTATAACTATTTAAACAAAAAAATTGAAACAGGTAAATTTCCAGTGTGTATAAATACAATAATTATGACAACTATAATATAAAGGTGGGATGATGAGTGCCTATATGGTTTTAAGGCTTGCTATTTTAATTATTTTGGTAAAATATTAACTAAGAAATCTGTGAATGATTAGGTATTTATATTGTGAGGCTTACAACAACCACTAAAAACACACATTACTAATTTATGCAAATAGAAAAAATTATAATAATAAAAATATCCAAGTAATCCAAAAGTAGGTAGGAAGGAGGAACCATAATAAAAACCAAAGGGAACAAACAAATTTAAAATAATAAAATGGTAGCCCCAGATTATATCAATAAACTGCAGGATGTATTAATTGTATTTGATTAACTATAATATTTAAATGCAACTTACCTAAACATACCAAAATAAAAGAAAAATTACCAAATTACATAAAAAATACCAACTATAGGCTGTCTAGAATAAATTAATGTATATATAAAGATCTATATTAAAATTACAAGCTTGGGGGCATCCCTGGTGGCGCAGTGGTTGAGAATCTGCCTGCTAATGCAGGGGACACGGGTTCGAGCCCTGGTTTGGGAAGATCCCACATGCCACGGAGCAACTAGACCCGTGAGCCACAACTACTGAGCTTGCGCGTCTGGAGCCTGTGCTCCGCAACAAGAGAGGCCGCGATAGTGAAGAGGCCCGCGCACCACGCTGAAGAGTGGCCCCCGTTCGCCGCAACTAGAGGAAGCCCTTGCACAGAAACGAAGACCCAACACAGCCAAAAATAAATATAATAAATAAATAAATAAAAAATTACTATTAAAAAAAAAAATTACAAGCTTGGAAGAAGATACACCATGCAAACACTGGTCAAAAGTAAACTGAATTGTCCATACTAATATTAGACAAATTTTCTTCAGAACAAGGAATGTTTTCAAGGATAAAGAAGGACATTACAGATTGATAAGAGGGCAAACTCAGCAATTAGACATAATAATTCTAAGCCATTTGCACCTGACCACAGAGTTTTATAAAGAAACAATTGTTAGAACTAAAAGAGAAATAGAAATATTCAAATTAGAAGGTCTGAATGACACTATGCACCAATGTGAAACATATGAAATTTATATAACACACCACCCAACAATAGCAGAATATATATTATTTTCCAGTTCATATGACCATATTCTGTACATTAAAATTTATAACATGCTGATATTCAATGCTTATATACATGTATTAAAACTGAAATAAGTTCTCTTGTCAGTGATATAAGCTTTTAGCTTAATAAACTAGAAAAAGAGTTAAATCCAAAACAAGAAAATGATAAATATAAGAGCAGATTTCAATGAAAGTGAAAAGAGAAAACAATAGAGACAATCAATGAAATCAACAGGTTATTGAAGTCCTTAGCTAATATTGTTGAATTTTTCTTATCTCCCTTCCATTCTATTAGCTTTTGCTAAATGGTTTTTATTATTTATATCTCTTTATTGATATTCTCTATTCAGTGAGACATTGTTCTCTACTTTCCTTTCATACTGTGGCCATGATTTCCTTTAGTTCTCTAACCAAGTATATAACAGCTGATTTAGATCTGTCTCTCTATCAGTTTAACATCTGGGTTTTCTCAAGAACAGTCTCTACTGACTGCTTTTTTGCCTGTGTATTGATCATATTTTCCTATTCCTTTAAGTTGTTCTTGATTTTTGTTAATAGGACATTCTAAATAATATAATATGGTGACTCTGGAAATCAGATTTCCCCTTGTTCAGGGTTTATATTTGTTTTTTGTCACTATTACTATTTATTTGTTTAGGGATTTTACTAGAATAATTCCATAAAGTCTGTGTTATTTCTCAGTGTGATCACTGCAGTCTCTTCTCAGTTAGCAGAGTCAGTAATAATTGGACAGAAATTTCCTTTAATTCATTGACTCAATAAATCTCCTATCTTTTGAGGGGGTGGGGGTAGAGGGACTCTGTGTATGTGTAGTGACATATGTTCTTTGCTCCAGCAGGTACTTTACAACTGTGACTTAGACCTCGCTTTCTGCTTGTGCATATTCTTAAAGTCAGCCACAGGTGAATAATTAGGATTCTCTCAAGTCTGTTCTAAGCATGTGCACAAAACCCTGCAAATTTGTATGGTCTTCTAGATTCAAGAAATATTATAAATATTTTCCAAGGTTTCTATGCCCATCTTATTCTCCTATTTTTTTTTTTTTTTAATTTTTTTATTTATGGTTGTTGATCAGCCTCTTCTTAGCCCCAACTGGTCTCACTGTTTCAGTCAGATGTGATTTTGAACAGTTGTCTCTGATTGTTTTTTGACAAGTGCCAGGGAAATCTGGGCTTTTATACAGATGTAATTCTAAATAAAATCAAATAAAGACAAATTCTGAAAACAGAGCTTTTCACAGAGCTGCCAGACCAGTCAAATAGTGACAATCTGGGGATGCAAATGTGCATGAACTTAAAACCCATTTATCCCCTCCTGTGGCTATCAGATTGTTCTTTTTCACAGTCATGAATGTTGAAAAATTATTGATTTTCAAAGCTACCATGGATCTGGATAGAAGGAAGTGTTAATCTGACAAATTTATAATTCCACGAAGCTCACTGTTCTTACAGCAATTAAACCATTTTTCTTAGCTAATCATTCTTGGACTGTGACAAATCTGGCTAATTCCCAGGTTTCTTAAAAAGTTGATGTTAAAAATTGTTGCCTATGTTTTTATTTTTATGCAGTAGCAATTTTAAAGGATATTTACTCCACTACCCTGGAAGCATTTATGCCCAATTAATTTTTGAATAATTTGAAAAAAAAATAGTGGAGGCTGTCTGGCTTTTTAAAATTGTACTGAAAAAATTGACTATATGCATGAAATTTAATCTCTAATTAAATCACACACCACTTAAAGTTATTTCACCAAATTATAGATTCACTCAGTAAATAAATAATTCTGGTAGCTGTGAAGATGGTAAATTTTATCTACCTACTGAAATGCAAAAGCTATGAACTTTCTTCATTTTAATGTTTCTTATATTTTTCAAAAGCCTGAATTTTAAACCAAAGTATTGTAAAAAGTAGTAACTATAACAATTGACAATCATTGAATGCCTTTCATCTGTGAAGCACCTTGATATGTGTATTTCATTCATTAATGAATTATATAGACACCATCAGTTTCCTCACTTTATAAAGTGAGTTTAGAAAGGTTATGTAACTAGCCAAAGGTCACACAACTAATCAGTTACTGTAGTTTAAAATTTAAAACATAAAATGTGTCTTGTATCAAAGTTTATGCTCTTAAAAATGGTGCATATTTCCTCACTAAAATAAATATTATCGTATGTATTCTCGGATTTCGCATATATGGACAGTTCTGCTAATTCTTGTTGCTTTACTGAGTGAGGTTTGGTCAAATATTTATGCATTATCTATAAAGAATATTCTGCTTTCTAAATTTCTAGAAGTATTTCCTAACCCTATATTTAAACTCTGTTTTTCTGCAAAACACACTAAATGAGACAACTTTTAATCTAGAGGATAATACTAGAAACGTAATTGTGTTATTAGAGAAAATTGTTATAATGATGTTAGAGAACTCCATCCTTCACTTGGAAAACATACGAACTTATAGCAATTTTTTAAAAAGAATGCTTTTGAATATATGTCTAAAATTTCAAAGAAAGACACATGAAAATGTTGCCTGACTGAGTTTTGGTTGCCGCCTTTTTATAGAGGCTACTAATGGAACTCGTTAAATTGGAAGTGGAATATATGGAGCAAAGATATTAGAAATAGGAAAATATGAGAGCCCATGGGCCTGATTAGGAGAATGCAATGAATAGGATCAACCTATTCATCCTTTTTATTTTATGACAGAAAATAAATGTCAACATTAATTGACTAGCTCAATTTTTATTAATCAGGGTCTCATAGTGATGATGCTTCTGAAGTGTTCATTTTCCTTAAATCATAACTTTTGCCTTTTAACCTCTTTCAGCTCATTTATTGTCATTATGAGTGCAAGAAATCAATAAGTGACATCTAATGAGAGATTATAACGTTTTGACTTCATATACAGATCATTAAATTGGCTAACAAGTTTGCTACATTTTCATGGAGGGGTCAGTTTTAAGGTCATTGGTCTTTTTTAATGTGAAAATCAAATGGAATTTGCCTTTATTTAAATGAGCAACCAGCATAGATAAGCATAATTAATTATAGATTTAGTTTGTATCTTTTTTGCAGTTATGATTTCTTTTATGTTGTTGCCTGGTATTTCAATTCCATGGAACTTTTCTTTCAGTTTCAAATTCCTTAATGTAATATATTTTGTAACATTTTATTCTCGTACTATATATGATGCCTTACATCACTTAATATATTATTTTTCTTGTCAAATCAAATTAATTTTACATTTACAACTCCTTTGAGGGTTTTGATATCCCCAGTTCTGATTAGCTTTTTTACATAATTTCAATAAGCACACACAAAGTTAAAAAGCTTTAGTTTAGCTTATTTACATATCAAACCAGGACAAACTTACTCTGTCCAGCTTACCTACGTCTTATAAGGATAAAGACAAAGTGCTATAAAACTTATATTAATTTATAAACATGAACTGGTTTAATAAACTAAGGTTTCAATGAAATTACAGATATCTGATATTTATTTTTTATTTTATGCTTTTTAAGTTTTTAAACATAAGGAAACATTCATGTGTAATCTAGAATTGAATAAAATGAAATTAGTTGGCTGCTATTCTTATAATGTCTTATGGCAGAACAAGTGATATTAATAATTATTTTTTCATCCAAGAGTAAAGATGTTTTAGCAAGTCCAGAATGGCTTGATTTAGCATATCTTGAAAGTTTTCTCATCGTCTCTTTAACATTACAACAGAAAAATACGGTTCATATTGAGTGCTAAAGCTTATTGGTAATTTGTGACTGCATAGACTGTGGTGCTGAGGAAAGTTCTTGTGTCTTAGTGAGTTTAATGGGCCATAGATTAATTAATACTTTGAGCACAGAAGAGGCAAAAGTCAGTTCGTGTGTTACATATTTGGGGAGCATATTCTCAGGTGAATTACATCCGATAATTACACTAGATAAAATCTAAATAGGCAAAGTTTAAAAATTAATTCACACATAAAAGCAATGATAGTCTCTTTCCTACTGGATACACAGCAATTGATAGATTGGTATGTGGGCAGGCCCTATGAGATACCACATAGACACTTTTTTGTGTTTGAAAAGATGTCTATCACTAGACTGAAAATGAGCCTGATAGATAATATGATCCTTTCTTTTCCTTCATAAATAACTATATTTAAATTATTAGGTTTAATGCATTTTTCGTTTCTATAACAAGTGGAATACATGAAAGGAGAATACTTACTTAACACCTGGGTTAAGAGAAGCAGTGCTCGGTACACAGTTGCCCTCCATGTGGGTCTTTCAGATGGATTAGATAGTTCATCAAATCACATGTCACTTACTTATGGAAAAATAATTAATTTTATATGGGCACTCAAACCTAATATTCTAAAGGAGAAGTATCTACTCTTCTCTGCTTCATACCAAAGGGTTTGAAGTCAATTATAAATATAAATCCTTTAACAAAAATGCTACTGGATTTAAAACCTCATAGATATCAGTTTCTAGAAATGTGTTCCAGTATAATTACTATACAATTTTATTTACTGATTTCACAAAAATTCCTCATGAAGAGAATGTAACTGAGAGGCAATTATAGAAACAAATGTTAGGTCCTATTTCAAATGTTCAACTTAGAAAATTCAGGTAATATAATTTAATCTCACTATTAGCCTTTATTTCCCATATTATTATTACAAATAAAGAACACAGGTTGCAAGTTGAAAGATTTTCCTTCCTATAAAATCTTAATTGTACTCTACTGTCAAATTCCCTTTTAGAAAAATATCTCAAAGAGTAAGGAAAATAAAATGATATTCTCTATGAGGATTGCTATTTACCAAACCAGTTAATATATTACTTTTCTCTGCAAATTTAAGGAAGCAAGATGGGTTAGATGTTCTATGTTTTTATTCATTCAGACTATCTTCTTTTATCTCATTACTGCACAGGTGTTCTTTTATACCAATCCTCCATTTACTTTATATTGCATTCCAAGCTCTGGAGGAAACAAATGCCCTACTTAAGGAGGCTAGTGAAATCTAACATATCAAGGAAATACAGATAGAAGGTGAGAGGTAAGAAAGAGAACAGTTCAAGAAATTGGCTGACTGTGATCTTTTCATTAAAAATCAGAGTAAAATAAATTTTGGACAATAAAAATACAAATATATAAACTTTTATGTCCTCTTATACACTGTTGGTTGGAATGTATCATAGCACAATCACCCTGGCATACAGTGTGGTGGCTTATTTTTTTCTTTTTTTTCAGCTCTACTGAGGTATAATTGATAAATAAAATTGTGAGATACTAAAGTGTACAATGTGCCAATTTATGCAAAATAGAAAAGTTCTAGAAGTCTGCTGTACATGAGAGTCCCTATAGTTAACGATGCTGTATTGTTCATTTAAAATTTGTTAAGAAGGTAGATCTCATGCTAAATGTTCTTATCATTAAAAAAATTAATAAAAAGAGACACAAGGAAACTTGTATGTATACATTGTAGAAAAATTTATCCCATTAAGTTAATTAACATACCCATTGTTTCACATATATATTGATACTTTTTTTTAGTGAGAACATTTAAATTTTACTCTTTTAGCAAATTTCAGTCATACAGTTCAGTGTTATCTACTATAGTAACCATGTTAGACATTAGAGCCTCAGACCTTATTTAGCTTATAACTGAAAGTTTTGTACCCTTTTACCAGCTTCTCTCTATTTGCACCATCTTCCAGTCTCTGGTAATCATTTTTCTACTCGCTTTCACTTTCTATGGGTTTCTATGAGTTACACTTTTTTATTTTTAGATTTTACATATAAATTATACCATGTAGTATTTTTCTTTCTCTGGCTTATTTCACTTGGCATGATGCCCTTCAGTTTCATCCATGCTGTTGCAAATGATAAGATTTCACTTTTTCTTAAGGCTGAATAATATTTCATTGTGCTTATATACCACATCTTCTTTATCTATTTATCTGTGGATAAACACTGGTTGTTTCCATACCTTGGCTAGTACAAATAATGCTGCAAAAATCATGGGAGCACAGATATATATTCAATGTAACGATTTTTTTTCTTGGATATATATCCAGAAGTGGAATTGCTGCATCACATGATAGTTATATTTTTAATTTCTTGAGGGACCTACATACTGTTTTCCATAATGACTGTACCAGTTTAAATTTCCACCAACAGTATGCAAGTGTTCTCCTTTCTCCACATCCTGTCAGCACTTGTTATCTTTTACTTTTTGATAAAAGCTACCCTAATACGTGTCAGAAGATATCTCACTGTGGCTTTGATATACATTTCCCTTATGATTTAATGATGTTCAACACATTTTCATTTCCCATTTGGTCATTTAGATGTCTTTGGATAAATGTCTATTCAGGTCCTTCACTCATTTTTAATTGGATTTTTTTTTTTTTTTGAGTGGTACAAGTTCCTTGTATATTTTGATATAAACCACTTATCAGATATGTGGATTATAAATATTTTCTCCCAGTCCATAGGTTGCCTTTTCATTTTGTTGATGATTTCCTTTGCTATGCAGGAGCTTTGTAGTTTGATGTAGTCACTTGTTTATTTTTGCTTTTGTTGCCTTTGCTAAGGTGTCGAATCCAAAAAATTATTGCTGAGACCAATGTCAAGGATCTTACCCCCTATGTTTTCTTCTAGGAGTTTTATGTTTTCAGCTTTTATGTTCAAGTCTTTAAACAATTTTACTGGATTTTTGTCTATGGTATATGATAGGAGTCTTGTTTCATTCTTTGGCATGTGGTCATCCAATCTTCCCCACATCATTTGTTAAAGAGACTATCCTCTTTCCCCATTGTATTTTCTTAATTCCTTTGTCAAAAAAATGTGACCATAATGCCTGGGTTTATTTCTGGGCTCTCTTTTCAGTTATATATATCTACCATATCACTCAATCACTATAATTCTATGTATTTACCCAAGAGAAATGAAGGCATAAGTCTATACAAAAACCAGCATATGAGTATTCATATCAACTTGCAATAGCCAGATTATGGACACCACCCAAATGTCCATCAACAGATAAATAGATAAATTTTGAAATATAGCCATAAAATGAAAGATGAATCATCAACATGGGTGACTCTCAAATTAATTGTAAATTAAAAATCCAGACCAAAATAAGTGCATACTGTATGATTTTATTTATAGCACAATCTTAGAATATTCAGACTAATCTGAGACAAACTAGACCAGTGTCTGCCTGAGGACAAAGGGAGTGATATTTGAAAAAAAACATGAAGAAAATATAACAAAATGGCACTGGGAAATTTTATAGGTGATAAACATGTTTATTTTTGTGATTATTGTGATATTTCACTAAAAATTTATACTTTATATATGTGTATATGATTGTATGCCAGTTATAACTCAAGAAAGCTGGTTATCAGTGTACTAAGAGGTGATAGATTTCTGGAGTCACTCAGAAGAAATATATGGACTTTTGTAATTAATTTTTCAACTTAAAACATAAAGACACTTTTGGGAAATTCATGATGATTGTAATTAATTCATAAGCATAAGTAACATGCCCAATATAAAACTCAAATCTATGCATCTTGAAACGTCATTGTTTATACTACATTTTGCCAATAACACTTTACGTAAAAAAATGTGACTCCGGATATCAGCATGCTATTTCTAAATACAAATAACTGTTGGCAGAACCTCAAGGGGAATTGCTAAGCTATTTCATATCTTGTATTTCTATGATTAATCAGTTCATCTAACAGTACTGAATGAAGTAACAGGGTATGAGTTTTACATTTGAAATAAATGCCATATTATTGTTACAACATCCAATGGACATAAAGCTAATTAAGTATATGTTTAACACCTAAATAATTTTTCATTATTTGAACATGACCAAAGTATTGGCTTTTATTCAGTATACCCACCAGATTATTGATCACACCTTTTGGAGATTTAGTTTGGTAATGTGCAGTCAGTCACATGCAAATAAATTAATTCCACGTGGAAAATAGCAATTATAAAATCTATTAAAATTATGTCTAAGTAAATGACTACTGAATTATAAAATTATCTTTCTTTTTAATTAATTAATTAATTAATTAATTAATTTTTAAACGTTTTTATTAGAGTATAATTGCTTTACAATGGTGTGTTAGTTTCTGCTTTATAACGAAGTGAATCAGTTATACATATACAAATATCCCCATATCTCTTCCCTCTTGCATCTCCCTCCCTCTTACCCTCCCTATCCCACTCTTCTAGGTAATCACAAAGCACGGAGCTGATCTCCCTATGCTATGCGACTGCTTCCCACTAGCTATCTATTTTATATTTGGTAGTGTATATATGTCCATATATACACTACCACTCTCACTTTGTCCCAGCTTACCCTTCCCCCTTCCCATGTCCTCAAGTCCATTTTCTAGTAGGTCTGCGTCTTTATTCCCATCTTGCCCCTAGGTTCTTCAGACCATTTTTTTTTCTTAGATTCCATATATATGTGTTAGCATATGGTATTTGTTTTTCTCTTTCTGACTTACGTCACTCTGTATGACAGACTCTAGGTCCATCCACCTCACTAAAAATAACTCAATTTCATTTCCTTTTATGGCTGAGTAATATTCCATTTTATATATGTGCCACATCTTCTTTTTCCATTCATCTGTCGATGGACACTTAGGCTGCTTCCATGTCCTGGGTATTTTAAATAGAGCTGCAATGGACATTGTGGTACATGACTCTTTTTGAATTATGGTTTTCTCACGGTATGTGCCCAGTAGTGGGATTGCTGGGTCGTATGGTAGTTCTATTTTTAGTTTTTTAAGGAACCTCCATACTGTTCTCCATAGTGGCTCTATCAATTTACATTCCCACCAACAGTGTATGAGGGTTCCCTTTTCTCCACACCCTCTCCAACATTTAGTCTCTGTAGATTTTTTGATGATGGCCATTCTGACTGGTGTGAGATGATATCTCATTGTAGTTTTGATTTGCATTTCTCTAATGATTAATGCTGTTGAGCATCCCCTCATGTTTTTGTTGGCAATCTGTATATCTTCTTTGGAGAAATGTCTGTTTAGGTCTTCTGCCCATTTTTGGATTGGGTTGTTTGTTTTTTTGATACTGAGCTGCATGAACTGCTTATAAATTTTGGAGTTTAATCCTTTGTCAGTTGCTTCATTTGCAAATATTTTCTCCCATTCTGAGGGTTGCCTTTTCATCTTGTTTATGGTTTCCTTGGATGTGAAGAAGCTTTTAAGTTTCATTAGGTCCCATGTGTTTATTTTTGTTTTTATTTTCATTTCTCTAGGAGGTGGGTCAAAAAGGATCTTGTTGTGATTTATGTCATAGAGTGTTCTGCCTATGTTTTCCTCTAAGAGTTTTATAGTGTTTGGCCTTACATTTAGGTCTTTAATCCATTTTGAGTTTATTTTTGTGTATGGTGTTAGGGAGTGTAAAATTGTTTTATTTGAAAGAAATAAGTGCATGTTTTGTTTGAAAAAATTAATAGGCCAGTTTATATTTCTTGCAATAAGAAGAGCAAACCTGTTCTCAAAACATGGTGTTAACTTTAGCTGTCCTACTTTTGACTGCATTGATCCTTGTTTTCAACTTTTCTGGTTGTGGTAGCCACAGTCAGCAACTGTCTAAGAACAGAGAGTCTATCCATGTAAAGTTTCATATTTGAGAGATAATGCTGCTATAAATGAATCTCTGACCTTTATAGCAAGCAAAATGGATTCAGTTAAATATCAGTATGTATGGTGCTTAATATTCTCTTGATTAATTGATATGGGGTTATTAAATTCTGGATATTCATTTGAATATTATTTCATACAATTTAAGAATTTATATGTTTTCTTATTTGAACATATTTATACACCAGATTTCTTGCAAATATTACATGAAGACTAAATTATTTTCTGTAGGACTTTTTTTTCCTCATGCTACAATATGGGTAAATAGTGACCTCCTGTTGTATGGGTTGACACATAATGTATGTGAGGCATTTAAGAACTGGGACATAGACAGTCACTACTTAGTAAGTGGTATTTTGATGATAATTGGAGTTAGCATGACCACTAGTCCTCAGAACTTGGATTTCATGTTGTATGGACACTGTAAGAAGTCAACATGGCATAACTATCTTCTATGGTTTTCAAGTGATTAGAACTTTTAAAAATTAACATCCACATAAATATTTAGCTCAAAAAAAGCATTTGTCCAATCCCCAATAAAAGCCAACATAATTTCAGCAAAAAGGATATACCCCTCATTAGTTCTAGCACTGATTTATGCATGCCTAGTACACAATCACACTTGGAAATTTAAATTTTCTTGTAGGAGTGATTGACTAATGGATGTCTTTACCAGAAGCTTGTAAACTTTATATTGGTAACGATTTTTTGTTTGTTTGTTTTATTCCACATTTTATTACTGAGCCAAATAGCTTGGTATATATTAGGAAATCAATAAGTTATTGTTGCAAAATAAATTGTTGGTAATAAAATGAATAATAAATAATGAAATAAAAATAAATAATTAAATGAAAAAAGACTATAATAACTTGAAAATTAGGCACTATTTAGAATTATATTTGAGTTTTATTAGACAATAGGAAATTTCTGTAATAAAAGAGGTTCTAAACCAAATACCAGCAGACCAATTCCAACTACATGGAGTTGGAAATAAGAAAGTTTGAGAATAAAAATAATTAAAAGTAAACCGAGAATTTCTATGTGTTTAGTACTACATAATCAATAACTTTACATTTTAAAATTTATAATTATTATATTAGAGTATATTTAACAATGTATCAATTGAATACACTTATTGTATTTAATAAGCAAAATTAAGCTAATAGTATTAATAAATAGAAATGAATTTAATCTCTAGCTGATTTAAGTATTTAGCAGTATCATTATTTACTGAAATATATTTCACTGACCACATTGGATATTTTCAATGTTATATTTAAGTGCTCTAATCTCCACTAAATCATTTTCCCCAGGTGTCACCCCCAAGGTAATGATTAACGACATAGTATTAAACTCACTTTGGCAGACTGAAACTAAAATGTCATTCCTATGGGTAAGAATAATTTTCTGCTAAATAGAGCTTTCTGTCAGTAATGAGATGCTTACTGAAGTATTTAAAAGCAACCAAAAGCAAAAATGGCATGTTAAAATTATGTAGATGATAGAGTGATTTGGGTTTTGTCTTGTTTTGTTTTGCTTAAGTCTTATCTTATTCTTGATATAGAAGTGTCAGGGGAAATAACTTTTATCAATCACCAACTATAATCAGATTTGTTCATTGGCAAAGGAAAGCCAAACAATCATGTGGGTAAACAAGTATATCTCTCAAGAGATAATTTTCCCACCCATTTTTCTTTTTTCCTTTTCTTTAAGAAATCTGCCTTTATATAAACCAAAATGACCTTTTTTTTTTTTTTTTTGTCACTAGACATTTTTAGTCTAATGGACTGAAATTGAGTTTATTCACATTAGTGGCACCTACTTTAATTGAAATAATGTTTATTTAATTTTTAAAGCATAAAAAACATGCTATTCTTTATTTAACTTTGAAATAACATGATCTTCCTTGTAAAAGCTAATATGCATGTTGTTATTTATCACATAGAAAGTCTAGATATCCTGTAACAAATGTTAGAACGTTTTGTACTGAATACTGAGGATGTATTTATTTTTATCTTATTGCCAATTGTGTTGAATAAAATATTTTATTTTAGGTCTCTACAGTTTGTATGAGTTTTCTTTATTTATTCACATGTGTGAATTGCTTACTGCCACCTATACACACTCCGCCCCCCAGTATATAGGACTAATTAGATACATCTATTTAGTCAAATGGAACTGCCTTGTTACTGAGTGGTTTCTTTAAGTTCTACCCTTCCACCTTAAAATAGAATTGATTTAAATGTACAGCTACCAATCCCTGACAGAGACCCTGTTAGCTTTTCAATAAAATCCTTATGAAGATAGAAAATAAATATAAGCACAACACGGAAATTTAAGACAATCATTTAACTAATTTTTAAAATATGAGAGTATTTTCTGTTAACTGCTAGAACTGATGGCATTAGACTGAAATATACAAAACTGTTTTAACCTCTGAAAGGGAGAAATCTTACCTGTCTGGAAGCAGGTAAGAATCATTTTGATTTCCTCACTATGGATTTTTTGTTCAGATATATAAGGTCTGAAACAATTTTTTTGTTGCTCAGATACTGCATATTATTACAGAATAGTGATTCAAACCACTTCAGCTTTCCACTTTTAGCATTCATTTAGCGGCAAAAACAGAAAGCTTAGTTTCTAGTAGAGGCATATATTATTTTGGGAGTTGTCAATCTCGACGTAGTGGATGGCAGAAAAGCAATTTAAAATAATAGTAATACCTGAAATTTTCCTAATTCAAGACTAGGAAACTTAGATTGGAAAAGTACTGCATGTGATAATCACACATTTAAAAGCATCATAATAGAACTCAAAATTATCAAGGATAAATAAAATTTTAAAATACCATAGTTAAAGATATTATAAAGATTTATAATAAATATCTCATCAAACCTATGGATGTGAACACAATGGAAAGATAAGTTCAAATTAGTAATAGAAAGAACTGAAAACTAGTGTTTTATACAAAACATTATTAAGAAATGAAGACATTTTCAGATCATTTACATTGATATTTTCCCACACTGACCACCTCTAAGGGATCTAGTGAAAGGAAGAAGAAAAGTGAATAAAATGGAAGATATGAGACTCATGGAATGAACCTGAAAATATTAATTGATCCATATACCAATTAATTTATGTTAGAGTTATTATAAATAACATATGTTTAAAATCCCTTCACACCCAAAGTAAGATATTGCCACTGTGTAGGAAGTAGTAGGGAGAAAATTGGAGCCTGGTTCAAATGTAATTAAAGTGTGGTACATTTCCTCTTATAATTGGGAAGAGAATGGAATTAAGGAATAACTAGAGTATTTTGTGAGGCTAATTCACACTTGTTTTCATAAATTACTGATTTAAGAAAAATTACTAAAAGAATAGTCATAATACTATGTGGCTTCCCAACAAGCTGTGACAACCAAAAGGTGTTCCTCAAGAAAAATTATTCAGTTTAACAGAAATCAAGAAAGAAAAAAGGACCAAAGAAGGAAAAAGTGATATACATAAATGTAAAAAAATAATTTAAAATAACCAAGAGACTAACAATCAATGCAGAGATTATTAGATTAATTTACAAATTTAAATCCAACTTTCTGCTCTTTACAAGTGATTTAAGTAAAGCAAATTCCTCAGAAAGATTGAAAATAAAGAAAGGGGTTGCACTGTGTAAATATTCACCTAAAAAAGCTGAAGACATTATACTAATATCAGAAAAAACAGATTTTAATACAAAACACATTGATGGAAATCTAGGACCCTACATATTAACAAAAACAAGAATGTGTAAAAGACGACTTTGCCAAACAACATGCCACTGATCCTTACACCGAGTTTTCGCTATGATACATTATCATGAATTGATAATGTGGCTATTTGTTATACTTTAGAGATCCATATAATCTTTCTATTTTATTATGTTAATGTGATACATTGATTTTTACACCAAAATTGCATTTCCCAATTATTCTTACATGTAGTTGGAATTGGTCTGCTGGTATTTGGTTTAGAATCTCTTTACATGGCTATGCTCATGTAAAATACAGAACTGTAATTTTTCTTGTATTATCTTTATTTGATTTTATGATGATTATTATTGGACCTCATTAAATGAATTATTTCAAGCTTCTTAGTCCTTTTGTTGTTGTGAAAATATGTCCATTTATTTGATCAATATATAATTCACCTGGGCCTAGAATTTTCTTTAAAAGAAGATGTGTAATTTGAGCTTCAATTTCAGGTAAAATATTTTCTAATTCTTCTTGTGTCACTTTTAAGTTGTGGTTCCAAGCATTTGTCCATTTTATTTGAATCTTCAAATTTGTAGCATAAGGTAGATTATATGACTCTCTAATTATCATTTTAATACTTGCAAGATTTATTAATGAACCTCATTTACTACTGATTTTGGTAATCTGTGCTGTGTCAATTTTTTCAATTTCATTAATATTTAAAAACAAATCATCTTGGTTTTGATTATTTTCTATATGTAGTTTTATCTTTTATTTATCTCTACTCTTATAGTCACTTTCATTTTATTTTCTTTATTTTAATTTGTCACACATTTTTTGACTTCTTCAGATAAATATTTAGCTCAATGACTTTAAATATTTTATATATTTTCAAACGTTTTGATTTTGTTTTTTATGCTGAATTTCTGTTGTATTATCTTTCAGTTCTTTAGTCCTCTAACCTGCTATGTGCAATTCTCTTTTTAAACACTCATTTAATACTTATTTCAGATTTTATTTTTAGAATTTTATTTGTAATTTTAGTTCAGAGTTTTTTCATGAGATATAGTTGACATATAGCATAGTATTAGTTTTATGAGTACAACATAATGATTTGGTATATATTGTTAAATGATTATGACAGGAAGTTTAGTTAATGTCCATCACCACATGTAGGTACAAATTTTCTCTCTTTTTTTGTGATGAGAACTTTTAAGATCTACTCTGTTAGCAGTTTTGAAATATACAATATAGTATAAACTATAGTCTCCATGCTGTGCATTACATTCCCATTGTCTTATATCTGGAAATTTTTTAACTTTGGACCAACCTCATTCACCACCCCCCACCTCGGGCAACCACCAATCTATTCTTTGTACCTATGAATGTGTTTTGCTTTTGTTTTTTTATTTAGATTCCACATATAAATGAGAACACACAGTATTTATCTTCCTCTGTCTGACTTATTTCACTTAGCATAATGCCCTCAACATCCATCCATGTTTTTGCAAATGGCAAGATTTTCTTTTTTTATGGCTGAAAAATATTTCATTGTGTTTTTGTACATATATAGATGAATATTAAATAGAGAAAATATAGATATATCTATTTTCCATTTTCTTTATCCATTCATCCATTCATGGACACTTAGATTGTTTCCATGTCTTTGTTATTGTTAAGTAATGTTGCAATGAACCTGGGGGTGCAGATATGGCTTCCCAGTCTCGTAGACTCTCAGCCTTCTGCTACTCAGTGTGCTTTTTTTCATTCCAGTATCTTGGCTCTTCCTGTCCTGACTACCATGGCAAACCACAACTCAATCATATACGTATTTTTTATTCCCCAATCATGAGAACTCAGTGGAGCCACACAACTTCTCAGCTCCTACAAACTTCTTGTCTTATCAACATCTCCATCCTGAGTCATAAGAAATGCCTAGAAGGGAAAGTACAGGTGGTCAAGTTCCCTTCATGCATTCCTCTCCTCTCTTAGATCTCACATTTTGTTCTAGCTGCATTGATAGCTCTCTTATGCTTTAAAATGGATGCTTTTGAATTTTAGTCCGGTACACCAAATGGGTTGCAGTAAACTATATCACCATGACTAATAAAGAAATCTCACAGAAATGATTCTTAAGGAATAGGAAACAAATCTATGGCCCAGTGCAAGGATAGAGATTAGAAACAGGACTCTCTTTCTCTCTCTCACTCAAAAAATTGGGACTCTAAAAAAGGCTCATTCACAGCCTTAGAGCAACCTAGAAGAATAAATAAATCCTGCTATTAACAAAGGGAGATAAATAGGTAAGTTGACTGATTTGATTCTGGTGCCAGGTGTAGGGGGACACGAGAGAGTATGTAAACAAATCTCTGTCCTCACTATGGATTAGGTTCAAGTGAATAAAAAGCCAAAATATGAATCAAACTTGGCCTAATTTAGGTAATTTCTTCTTCACGGTACAATGTCAGCTCCTTAGGTGACATACTTATGCAAAAGACCAGATTTCCATGTAGAAAAGAAATATACTTATTCATCATTCAATAATAAATGAGTACTTGTATTCTCCTATTCAAACAAAAATCACTTAATTTCCATTTATAAAAGGAGAAAATTTATCTAAATGTCACAAATAAATTTGTTGAACTTAACTCATATTACATGCTTAATAAATATTCATACTGTACCTCAGAGCTTATATATATTTAGAAATAATTATGAAATGATTAGTTATCATATTTCCCAATCTAAAAAACTTAAAAGATGAACATTAATTGAGAAGAGAAAAGTTACTAGAGGTTAAGAAAGAAGGGCTAACAAATCTGACAGCAAGGAATGAAACTCAAGAACTTTGGTTGTTATGTAACACATGGGTTAATAAATCATTAATCTGTTTAATTATAATGCAGGACAGCACTGCAATCGTTAATAAATATGGCCACAGTACAACAAGGGCTGCATAGGTTTGGTAAATGTTAAATATCGTGGTGAAAATTGAATATAAATTATTAAGAATCCTATTTTAGTGTTTACAATGAAACGAGAGTGTGGGTTTAAAATTGTCCTCAAATTCAACAATGTAATTTTTTAAAAACCGGAATCCAGATACCTATTCTGATATTTCACTGGAAAATTTCACTTCAGTCATCCCAGAGGTTGTACCCTGATTGTAGGAACTCACATGTGCCAAGATACCTGTAGGAATACGAGAACTGATTAAGGCTCCAGGCATTGATCATTAATTTATACGTGAGTTTACTGAGACTTCTACTGCAGATTTTAATGTGGCCCTTTAAGGAGTTGCTATTCTCTGTGACTTCTGAATTCTATCTGGGTTGAAGAAATCTGGTGAAACAGACTAAGGTTCTATCTCCACGTATACCCTACACAGTCATTTATCTCTACTAAAAGTTCAGTCCTATCTTCCCTTTGCTCCTTCTCACTCACTTCTCCCTGTCACTACCCAGGTTTGTATTTTTGTTTGTTTATAATCAGTATTACTGCCTGCATGGGAAATTCTGCTCTTTCTATCACTTTTGTCCAATATGCTTTACATATGTCTAAAAGAGTCCTTTTGCCAAAGTAACACAAAAGCTGTTAAAACTCTGTCTTTTCTCCCCTCAGATATTCTGCCTCTGAGGCAATGTGTCTTCCTATTTAATGCGAGGGAAGAAGAAAGGGGAAAAACAGGAAGAAAACTAGAGACAAACACACACATACATGTTTATATTAATGAGATAATCCTCCATTATCAGGAAAAGAGATTTCCTGGATACCTATCACTTTCTTATTGATAGTATACGTGAAAATATATAGAGAGATTATAGTTACCATTTTATTAGTCAGTTATATAAACTAATATATATGTATAAATGTGTTAATACATATACTTAAAAATAGGTTCACTCATATGTAGACAACTGATGGATGTTTAGACCAATAATAGACACTGAATAATATTAGACACAATAGATGGTTAAAGTAAGTGGGTCAAACAGGGTTGAAAATAGACCACATAAATGTATGTAGTTAAAATTATATCCAGTATTTAAGAACATTTACTGTTCTACTGATAGTATATAAAAGTTTAAAAATGAAGCAAGTAATAATTTAGGAATGTTAAACATTGCATAAATGCCTTAATAAAATTAGCAAACATAGTTCATCTGTTTAAAAAAAGTCTGCTATGACATTCTGTTTCTGAAATGATTTTCTTCTTTACCAAATTTAGAGATGTGGGAGAGGAAATCAGTGTCAGCTGCACAATCCCTTATCCTTCTCTCTCTCTTTCATCACCAAATTTTCAATACTCACGACACTGACTTTTATTGTGGGAATATAGAGCAAAATTAGCTCTCTAATTTCTCCGTTTTTGGTAAGTGAAGGAATTGCTCTCTCTCTCTCTCGGTTTTTTGTTTTATTAAAGTACTCCTTCATTTCACCATCTAGAAAAATCTTCATACAAAATTTTGGTGTATTAGCTGGTTATGAACATTTCGGTGTATAACATTTAAAGCAGTTCACAGTACATTTTTTTTTTTTTTGAATAAATGTACTGTCATTTAAATGGGACCATACTATTGATTTTTAAATTTTTTCATCTGACTTCTTAACAAAGTTTTACATGTATGATACATTATTGTTGACTACTGGTACAATATTGTATAGCAGATCTCTAGAGCTTAACTGAAAACTTATGTCAGTTGATTAATAACTCCCCATTTTCCCTCTCCCACGCCCCTGGCAACCAGCATTCCACTCTGGTTCTGTGAAATTAACTATTTTAGATACCTCGTGTAAGTGGAATCATTCAGAGTTTGTTTTTCTGAGACTGATTTGTTTTACTTAATGTTATGTCCTCATTATTCTTCATCCATGTTGTTGCATATCATGGCATAGCCATCATTTTTTAAGCCTGAATAATATTCCAATATCCATATAGATTATCTATATTTATTATATATATATATATATATTCATCTGGCAATGGATGTTTAGACGTTATAGTATCACTTAGAGATCCCAATTTCAATTATATTATTATAATTCAATTATACTCCATACTATTTTCCATAGCAGCTACACTATTTTGCATTCCCACTAAAATGTTCAAAGCTTCCAGTCTCTCCATATCCTCACCAACTGTCATCTTTTACTTTTTGATGATAGCCACTCTGACAGCTGTGCAGTGATATCTCATTGTGGTTTTGATTTTCACTTTCCTGTGATTAGTGATACTGAACATTTAAAAAAATACACCTATAGGTCATTTTTATGTCTTCTTTGGAAAAATGTCTATTCAAGTCCTTAGCCCATTTTTCAGTCGGGTTATTACATTTTTTTGTTTGTTTGTTTAGTATTGAGTTGTAAGTGTCCCTTACATATTTTGGAGATTAACCCTTTATCAGATAATAATTTGCAAATATTTTCTCCCATTCCATGGGTTGCCTTAAACTAAAATCTTCATGAGACTTGTATGTAGAAGTTGCATGCTCCTTATCTGAATACAGTCATTTATTATAAGCCAATATAGAGGTTCAAAAAACCATCTAAATGAAAGCTAGTTGTTTAAAACTCATTAGTTTAGCACTACAATAAATGAATAGAAACACAGTCACTTTATTTTCCATGACTATTTATACTACTTTTTTAAAATGACCACTTAAATAATAGCTGACATGTATTTTCATTCAGCAAATGCCAGAAATTGTCCAAGGCATTTTACATATATTACTCACAGTAGACTTAACAGATTGATACAATGACTATCTAATTTATTTAGGATAAAAACTTTGGTCACAATTTTTCACCCCTCACAATTTTTCACAAATTTTTGGTCACAATATACACACAATTTGTGATATAACTTTTCAGACTCACCACAAAACATGTACTGTTTTCTCTATACCTTTGCAAAAATATCACTGTGTGAAAATGCTTCCCTTGGTAAGTTTGCTCCACCTAGTTTGGCGCCGAAATCATCCCCTTTGCAATAGACCTGATCAGTTAAGTTCCCCATCTCCCAAACTGAATTGAAACAGAGCTTCCCCAAGTGATCTACTCTAATCAGATTAGTGTTATTATCTGGGAAAGAAGCTTCTGATCACTGTAGATGGTTACTTAAAATCTTTTCCCTCACTTGTATTTTTATTTGTAATACATTTGCATATGCTGACTTCATCACGCAATTATTTGAGACAGTGTTTCCTTAAATGTTGAGTTTAGAAATGTAAACAAGTAATACACTTTCAAGAAAATAACATCATATTAAATTTCCAAGTGATTTTGCTTTCATTGTATGAATGCCAGTTTTATTTTTTTAATCACACAGTAGGAAAACCTTTAAAACATGTATCGTGCTATGTATGAATACTTTCACTCTCAAAGAACATCCATTTAGTTATTTTTTGAACAATCAGATTGATAGTAAGCTCCGAATGTTGATATTGTTATGTGAAAAGTGCAGTAAAGGTTTTATTTTCTTCGAGCACTACTGTTTAACCTATGATAACCATTGTTGCATCTTGGTTTAGCATCATGTATTAAAACTGGGCAAGACAGTTCCAAAATCTTTTGTAACTCATATAGTTACCTTCAACTAAAAAAGAATGAAAAAGATCTATGAAGTTATCTTTTTTTTTTTTTTTTGCAGATTGATGTCTTTAATTTTTATTTTTTATTTTTTAGTTTTTTAATCAGTCATCAATTTTATACACATCACTGTATACATGTCAATCCCAATCGCCCAATTCAGCACACCACCATCCCCACCCCACCGCAGTTTTCCCACCTTGGTGTCCATACGTTTGTTCTCTACATCTGTGTCTCAACTTCTGCCCTGCAACCCGGTTCATCTGTACCATTTTTCTAGGTTCCACATACATGCGTTAATATACGATATTTGTTTTTCTCTTTCTGACTTACTTCACTCTGTATGACAGTCTCTAGATCCATCCACGTCCCAACAAATGACTCAGTCTCGTTTCTTGTTATGGCTGAGTAATATTCCATAGTATATATGTACCACATCTTCTTTATCCATTCGCCTGTCAATGGACATTTAGGCTGCTTCCATGACCTGGCTATTGTAAATACTGCTGCAATGAACATTGGGATACATGTGTCTTTTTGAATTATGGTTTTCTCTGGGTATATGCCCAGTAGCGGGATTGCTGGGTCATATGGTAATTCTATTTTTAGATTTTAAGGAAGCTCCATATTGTTCTCCATAGTGGCTGTATCAATTTACATTCCCAACAACAGTGCAAGACAGTTCCCTTTTCTCCACACCCTCTCCAGCATTTGTTGTTTCTAGATTTTCTGATGATACCCATTCTAACTGGTGTGAGGTGATACCTCATTGTAGTTTTGATTTGCATTTCTCTAATAATTAATGATGTTGAGCATCTTTTCATGTGTTTCGTGGCTGTCTGTATGTCTTCTTTGGAGAAATGTCTATTTAGGTCTTCTGCCCATTTTTGGATTGGGTTGTTTGTTTCTTTAATATTGAGCTGAATGAGCTGTTTATATATTTTGGAGATTAATCCTTTGTCCGTTGATTCATTTGCAAATATTTTCTCCCATTCTGAGGGGTGTCTTTTCATCTTGTTTATGGTTTCCTTTGCTGTGAAAAGCTTTGAAGTTTCATTAGGTCCCATTTGTTTATTTTTGTTTTTATTTCCATTACTCTAGGAGGTGGATCAAAAAAGATCTTGCTGTGATTTATGTCAGAGAGTGTTCTTCCTATGTTTTCCTCTAAGAGTTTTGTAGTGTCCAGTCTTACATTTAGGTCTCTAATCCATTTTGAGTTTATTTTCGTGTATGGTGTTAGGGAGTATACTAATTTCATTGTTTTACATGTAGCTGTCCAGTTTTCCCAGCACCACTTATTGAAGAGACTGTCTTTTCTCCACTGTATATCTTTTCCTCCTTTGTCATAGATTAGTTGACCATAGGTGCGTGGGTTTATCTCTGGGCTTTCTATCTTGTTCCATTGATCTATGTTTCTGTTTTTGTGCCAGTACCATATTGTCTTGATTACTGTAGCTTTGTAGTATAGTCTGAAGTCAGGGAGTCTGATTCCTCCAGCTCCGTTTTTTTCCCACAAGACTGCTTTGGCTTTTTGGGGTCTTTTGTGTCTCCATACAAATTTTAAGATGGTTTGTTCTAGTTCCATAAAAAATTCCATTGGTAATTTGATAGGGATTGCATTGAATCTGTAGATTGCTTTGGGTAGTAGAGTCATTTTCACAATTTTGATTCTTCCAATCCAAGAACATGGTATATCTCTCCATCTGTTGGTATCATCTTTAATTGCTTTCATCAGTGTCTTATAGTTTTCTGCATATAGGTCTTTTGTTTCCCTAGGTAGGTTTATTCCTAGGTATTTTATTCTTTTTGTTGCAAGGGTAAATGGGAGTGTTTCCATAATTTCTCTTTCAGATTTTTCATCATTAGTGTATAGGAATGCAAGAGATTTCTGTGCATTAATTTTGTATCCTGCAACTTTACCAAATTCATTGATTAGCTCTAGAAGTTTTCTGGTGGCAGTTTTAGGATTCTCATTGTATAGTATCATGTCATCTGCAAGCAGTGACAGTTTTACTTCTTCTTTCCAATTTGGATTCCTTTTATTTCTTTTTCTTCTCTGATTGTCGTGGCTAACACTTCCAGAACTATGTTGAATAACAGTGGTGAGAGTGGACATCCTTGTCTCGTTCCTGATCTTAGAGGAAATGCTTCCAGTTTTTCACTGTTGAGAATGATGTTTGCTGTGGGTTTTTCGTATATGGCCTTTATTAGGTTGAGGTAGGTTCCCTCTATGCCCACTTTCTGGAGAGTTTTTATCATAAATGGGTGTTCAATTTTGTCAAAAGTTTTTTCTGCATCTACTGAGATGATCATATAGTTTTTATTCTTCAATTTGTTAATATGGTGTATCACATTGATTGATTTGCGTATACTGAAGAATCCTTGCATCCCTCGGATAAATCCCACTTGATCGTGGTGTATGATCCTTTTAATGTGTTGTTGGATTCTGTTTGCTAGTATTTTGTTGAGGATTTTTGCATCTATATTCATAAGTGATATTAGTCTGTAATTTTCTTTTTTTGTAGTATCTTTGTCTGGTTTTGGTATCAGGGTGATAGTGGCCTCATAGAATGAGTTTGGGAGTGTTCCTTCCTCTGCAATTTTTTGGAAGAGTTTGAGAACGATTGGTGTTAGCTCTTCTTTAAATGTTTGATAGAATTTACCTGTGAAGCCATCTGGTCCTGGACTTTTGTTTGTTGGAAGATTTTTAATCACAGTTTCAATTTCATTACTTGCGATTGGTCTGTTCATATTTTCTGTTTCTTCCTGGTTCAGTCTTGGAAGGTAATACCTTTCTAAGAATTTGTCCATTTCTTCCAGGTTGTCCAATTTTAGCATAGAGTTGCTTGTAGTAGTCTCTTAGGATGCTTTGTATTTCTGCGGTGTCTGTTGTAACTTCTCCTTTTTCATTTCTGATTTTATTGATTTGAGTCCTCTCCCTCTTTTTCTTGATGAGTCTGGCTAATGGCTTATCAATTTTGTTTATATTCTCAAAGGACCATCTTTTAGTTTTATTCATCTTTGCTGTTGTTTTCTTTGTTTCTATTTCATTTATTTCTGGTCTGATCTTTATGATTTCTTTCCTTCTGATAACTTTGGGTTTTGCTTGTTCTTCTTTCTCTAGTTCCTTAAGGTGTAAGGTTAGATTGTTTACTTGAGATTTTTCTTGTTTTTTAGGTAGGCTTGTATAACTATAAACTTCCCTCTTAGAACTGCTTTTGCTGCATCCCATAAGTTTTGGATCATCGTGTTTTCATTGTCATTTGTCTCTAGGTATTTTTTGATTTCCTCTTTGATTTCTTCAGTGATCTCTTGGTTATTTAGCAACGTATTGTTTAGCATTCATGTGTTTGTGTTTTTTAAGTTTTTTTTCCCTGTAATTCATTTCTAATCTCATAGCGTTGTGGTCAGAAAAGATGCTTGGTATGATGTCAATATTCTTAAATTTACTGAGGCTTGATTTGTGACCCAAGATGTGATCTATCCTGGATAGTGTTCCGTGTGCACTTGAGAAGATAGTGTAATGTGCTGTTTATGGAGGGAATGTCCTATAAATATCAATTAAATCTATCTGGTCTATTGTGTCATTTAAAGCTTCTCCTTCCTTATTTATTTTCATTTTGGATGATCTGCCCATTGGTGTAAGTGAGTTGTTAAAGTCCCCCGCTATTATTGTGTTACTGTCGATTCCCTCTTTTATAGCTGTTAGCAGTTGCCTTATGTATTGAGGTGCTCCTATGTTGGGTGCATATATATTTATAATTGTTATATCTTCTTCTTGGATTGATCCCTTGATCATTATGTAGTGTCCTTCCTTGTCTCTTGTAACATTCTTTATTTTAAAGTCAATTTTATCTGATATGAGTATAGCTATTCCAGCTTTCTTTTGATTTCCATTTGCATGGAATATCTTTTTCTATCCCCTCACTTTCAGTCTGTATGTGTCCCTAGGTCTGAAATGGGTCTCTTGTAGACAGCATATATATCTGTCTTGTCTTTGTATCCATTCAGGAAGTCTGTGTCTTTTGGTTGGAGCATTTAATCCATTCATGTGTAAGGTAATTATCGATATGTATGTTCCTTTGACCATTTTCTTAATTGTTTTGGGTTTGTTTTTGTAGGTCCTTTTCTTCTCTTGTGTTTCCCACTTAGAGAAGTTCCTTTAGCATTTGTTGTAGAGCTGGTTTGGTGGTGCTGAATTCTCTTAGCTTTTGCTTTTCTGTAAAGCTTTTGATTTCTCCATCAAATCTGAATGAGATCGTTGCCGGGTAGAGTAATCTTGGTTGTAGGTTCTTCCCTTTCATCACTTTAAGTATATCATGCCACTCCCTTCTGCCATGTAGAGTTTCTGCTGAGAAATCAGCTGTTAACCTTATGGGAGTTCCCTTGTATGTTATTTGTCATTTTTCCCTTGCTGCTTTCAATAATTTTTCTTTGTGTTTAATTTTTCCAATTTGATTACTATGTGTCTCAGCGTGTTTCTCCTTGGGCTTACCCTGTATGGGACTCTCTGCACTTCCTGGACTTGGGTGGCTATTTCTTTTCCCATGTTAGGGAAGTTTTCAACTATAATCTCTTCAAATATTTTCTCTGGTCCTTTCTCTCTCTCTTCTCCTTCTGGGACCCCTATAATGCGAATGTTGTTGCGTTTAATGTTGTCCCAGATGTCTCTTAGGCTGTCTTCATTTCTTTTCATTCTTTTTTCTTTAGTCTGTTCCGCAGCAGTGAATTCCACCATTCTCTCTTCCAGGTCACTTATCTGTTCTTCTGCCTCAGTTATTCTGTTATTGATTCCTTCTAGTGTAGTTTTCTTTTCAGTTATTGTATTGTTCATCTCTGTTTGTTTGTTCTTTAATTCGTCTAGGTCTTTGTTAAACATTTCTTGCATCTTCTCGATCTTTGTCTTCATTTTTATTCCGAGGTCCTGGATCATCTTCACTATCATTATTTTGAATTATTTTTCTGGAAGATTGCCTATCTCCACTTCATTTAGTTGTTTTTCTGGGTTTTTTTCTTGTTCCTTCATCTTGTATATAGCCCTCTGCCTTTTCATCTTGTCTATCTTTCTGTGAATGTGGATTTTCTTCCACAGGCTGCAGGATTGTAGTTTTTCTTGCTTCTGCTGTCTGCCCTCTGGTGGTTGAGGCTATCTAAGAGGCTTGATGGGAGGCTCTGGTGGTGGGTAGAGCTGACTGTTGCTCTGGCGGTCAGAGCTCAGTAATACTTTAATCCACTTGACTGTTGATGGGTGGGACTGGGTTCCCTTCCTGTTGGTTGTTTTTCCTGAGGCAACACAACACTGGAGCCTACCTGGGCTCTTTGTTGGGGCTAATGACAGACTCTGGGAGGGCTCATGCCAAGGAGTACTTCCCAGAACTTCTGCTGCCAATGTCCTTGTCCCCATGTTGAAATAGAGCCACCCCCCGCCTCTGCCAGAGACCTTCCAACACTAGCAGGTAGGTCTGGTTCAGTCTCCCCCGGGGTCACTGCTCCTTACCCTGGGTCCTTATGTGCACACTATTTTCTGTGCACCCTCCAAGAGTGGGGTCTCTGTTTCCCCCAGTCCTGTCAAAGTCCTGCAATCAATTCCCACTAGGCTTCAAAGTCTGATTCTCTACGAATTCGTCCTCCCGTTGCTGGACCCCCAGGTTGGGAAGCCTGACGTGGGGCTCAGAACCTTCACTCCAGTGGGTGGGCTTCTGTGGTATAAGTGTTCGCCAGTCTGTGAGTCACCCACTCACCAGTTATGGGATTTGATCTTACTCTGATTGCGCCCCTCCTACCATCTCATTGTGGCTTCTCCTTTGTCTTTGGATGTGGGGTATCATTTTTGATGAGTTCCAGTGTCTTCCTGTCGGTGATTGTCCAGCAGCTAGTTGTGATTCTGGTGTTCTCGCATGAGGGAGTGAGGGCATGTCCTTCTACTCCGCCATCTTGGTTCCTCTCCCCCTCCATGAAGTTATCTTGACTATGGCTTGTTAAGGTGCTATAATATGAGCTGTTATAATTATTTTCTGATACACATGGAAGTATGTGAAGAAAATAGCACATGCTTGTGATTTTTAAATTACTTATAACCATATGTGTTCTTTTGTCAATGGCAATTGCATGACAATTTATTGGTTATTCATTATATAAATATTTTTCAATTTGATTTGCTATATTTATGAAAGACAAAACCCAGAAATTCTCACAACTTCAATGCACATGGAAAACTGTTCATATATTTTAAATAATTAAAAATGACATATATTTTTCATAGCATACATATTGCTTTGCCTCTAAGATATAATGGTAAACTACACAATCCAAATATTGATTGTGCAGAAGTTAAGGAATGCTATAAAAGATGTTGAAATAATCATTTTGTCCTGAGGTCTCTAGAGGCCGAATTTGAAATCCATTTGAAATTTTGGGGCAAATATCAAGGCCAAATTCAAAATTTACTGTTATAAATTAGACAAATTATCTCCCTTTAAAAGTTGATTATATAAAAAGCAAATATGTTGCCACTATTTTATTATTGAACTAGTTGATAACTGACATATTTTGAATTTATTTACCTCTATTTTAAATTCTGACTAAATTTAAGTTAAAACAATCCTTAAAGAAGAATATATAAATTGGAATTAAAGGTAAATAAATATTGGTGAGATTAAAGAGAAAGCATATAATAAGTTTAAAAAACTGGCAAAAATGTAAGGTTACAAAATGACATGATGGGTGGATTTCTAGTAAGGATTATCAGGATATAACAGCCAATTTACAGCCAGTTTCAACTACTAGAGGCTAAAATTCACTTTTTCCATCAGCTCAATCGAACAAATCTTATCAAAAGAAATAGGGTACAGTACTGTAAAAATATAAAAATTGCATATTTTACATGTAAGAACTAAATGATGTGTTTAAGTGTAGCATCTCAATAGAGTAGAACAGAATTCAATTTATTATAAGGCAAAACAAATTTAAAAGAATACCACTTTTAGGAGGCAATTCTAACATGTTATACAGGGAAAACATATAATAATGTGTAAGGAGAATTTAAATGAGATCATCTAAGAGAGAACTTTGGTTTATAACCAGTGAACTAACAGTATATAAAGCCCTGATGCCAACACGAATCATCCTATGTTTTCAGGTTTATATTAAATTTTGTTTGAAATGTCATTCTATGTGCCATAACACATCTGATCTCTCTGAGGGAATCTTGCTGTGAGGCTGGCATGTCTCTTGGCTCTGATTTCTTGTTTTGCTAAATAAGTTTGATTTGCTCTTTTTTTTTTTCCTCTTTTTGTCTCATACTGGACACTGAAAATGTTCCTTCATATTCCAAATTGTGCCTATGGATATCCAGTACTTATTGAGAGGTTTATACTACTGAATTGGAATGAATGAATGAGACATACATAGATAAATAAATAAATAGTCTTGACTGCATCTCGATTGTCTGTCTGCTTCCTGCTAAGGGGGATTCTTCAATAGGTTTATTCCATTGCATTCTTCTTCCAGCTTCTCAGCTTATTGCTTCATCCATTCTCTCTCCTACTCTGTCTTGCATATCCTTTACCAAAGTTCTTTCCAGAGCAGTGTAGCTGTATCATTATTTTAGGGTGTTCCTACAGATCATTTCATCAGAGTTTTATTTACAGATATCTAAGTTTCTTTTGAAACAACAACAACTTTGCAATTCTATTTTTTTTTTAAAGAGCTTTGGTATTACTTATTAAAATAAGATTAACTTCATTTCACCCCATTACACCCATATTTCACCATCTACAGCATTAATGTGGAAAAGAGACATTATGGTGCTATAGAAGTCCATACAAAATGAAAACTTTTCCTGTGTCAAGATGTAGAATTTAAAAAATTTTAACTCAAGTGAAATGACCACATCATAAAAATATGAATAAAAAAGTATATGTTGGATTTTATCACACATATTTTCACAAACATAATGTATAACTATGACAAATACAAAATAAAATTTTAAGGTGAAATATGTAACTGATTTCATAGCACTATCAGGTTTCACTATTAAAGTTAATAATTTTGCAAAATCTGTGACTATAATTCATATTTAAATATAACTTTATTTTATATAGGATTAAAAAGTTTATATTAGGGGCTTCCCTGGTGGCACAGTGGTTGAGAGTCTGCCTGCCAATGCAGGTCACATGGGTTCGAGCCCTGGTCTGGGAAGATCCCACATGCCGCGGAGCAACTGTGCCCGTGAGCCACAATTACTGAGCCTGCGCGTCTGGAGCCTGTGCTCCACAACAAGAGAGGCCACGATAGTGAGGGGTCTGCGCATCGTGATGAGGAGTGGCCCCCGCTTGCCGCAACCAGAGAAGGCCCCCACTTGCCACACATAGAGAAAGCCCTCGCACAGAAATGAAGACCCAACACGGCCATAGATAAAATAAATAAATAAAATTTTTTAAAAAAGTTTATATTAAAGGAGTAAAAATCATAATTAAACTTTATCTCATTGATGTAAAAGCAATAGGTAAAATAAATTATTATATACTTAAAATGTTATCTTTATTATTCATACAAAATGACTGCAAATAATAATAAAGGCATTATGAGAATTTCCATGGCTCTTATTTTAAATTGATTCTCATTTAATTTTACCCTGTGAAATTTTGGCATTACCTAATCATCTAAAATTGTATTTCTGAGCTAGGGCTGGGCTGTCTGGAAAATGATTTTAAAAGCAGACACTGATTGTGTCTGAGTTGGGACCTGGGTATTAGTATATCTTTTTCAATATTTATATCTACATCTATCTACCAATCAAATAGATAAATACATAGATATTTTGTAAAGTTCCCAGTGATTATGGTTTATTATCTTATTTTCAGTCACATGTCTAACATACCTTCTTAGTTTTTTCTATCTCTGTGAGCACTACTCACCTGTACTCTTAACCAATACCATTCTCATTTATCCCAAAGGCTGCACATTGCTCTCAGACAACTCTCTGTCTCTCCTCTAATACTAATAGTAGTAGTAGTACTATTACTACTGATAATGATGCAACAATCTTAATTTTTCATATTATATACAACTTCTATAATAATCCTCTAAAACTTAAGTGTTTCAATTACTATTTTATATCCAAGAGGCTTCAATCAATACATTATTATCTCTAGACTAAAAAGAAAAACTTCACGACTCAGTTTTCAATAATTTTATTCAATATATTTTTTTACTATTTAATTCTATACATTTATTCTATATATTTTATTCCTGATTTCTAAAAAAAAAAGTTCTCTGCTACAATCAACAGATAAACAGTGTTTTTTTCACCTACATACTATTTTATTCCTATATTAAAGATTTTTGCTGATGTTGTCTGGCTCCTTTTATCTTAATTTCCCTCTCATCCCCCAAATACCCAATACATACTAGAATGGACACCCAAAATGTTGAAATATTTAAATAGCTGTGAATCTAACCCATTTCCCTAGAACCCACAACTTCTTAGGATTCAACAACTAAAAAGTTGATACCCTACATTTCAGGAAGCTTCAAGAATGATATATCAGAGACAAAAGAACTATCTGTTTTAATAAGTTGACACATATGCCATTCCAGGGCAGATGATTGACTACTTCCTCTGTGCTCCACCCTGGAAGGCAGGCTATATCTTTGCTATAATCCAAACTGGGGTTGTTTGAGGTGGGTACTGCTGGGGGACTATTTTGCCATTTGCTAGCCATGCCGCTGTGATCCAAATATGACAATTCTGATCATCAGATTTTCCCCAACAAGAGTGTGCTCAAACCAAACAGGGGAGTTGGCACAGTTGATGTTGGCACGGATACTTTGAGTGGTTGTGCTACTAACCCTCTAGGCAAATGCCTGTGTATACAAATGCATTGTTTAATATTTTGAGTATAACTTCTGTCCTCACCACAACTAACTCAAACCAGTAATGATGCTTTGACACCTTGCCATTTATGTGACATAATTCTTGAGTTTGTGCATGCCTTGCAAGAAAGGCACTAACTGCCCTTTGTTCTGGATTACATTTTCAAAGACATTTGGAAAGCAAACATTCTTTGAGGGTTGAAATACTGTCTCCTTCTGGAACAAAGAGCAGACATGCTTACTGTCATTATAAAAGATTCAACTTTTCTAATTTCTGGATTTCTCTTTTACAGCACAAACCACTCTATGTGTATGTGTCATATGGCCTTCTTTATTCACCCTCTGAGGACTGAGGGTCAGAGGATCAGCACCAAAAATGCCAATATTCTTACTACTGTGATTTCTGTGAGTCAAAAACTCTTCTTTGTCTCTGATACAGGAGTCTCACATATTCTCCTAGCATCCCTGAAACTATGTCAGGTTAATATGATAGCTTAAAGATGGGTAAAATTTTGCCAACTATTAATAATCTGACAAAAATACATCTCAAGTTCTCTTTTCCACTTGAGGTCCCACTAATAGAGCTCTGTTGGCTTAAACTTTTTACAAAGCATCCAGATTATTTGTTATCTCTTCTCCTTAATCACAATATAGTTACTTGCTGCTTAATACTCGTGCACTATGTGCACATCTTCACTCCCCAGTAAAATTATGATCAACAAGAGATTAGTATTCTACTTTCTAACCCAGTTTTGAATGAATACCTATGAAAATTTGTAACAAATACTACTCATATTTCAAAGTGAGTTTCTATCTAGACTATCTCAATAATGCATACAGAATATATGCTGTAGAACTAGTTAGAGGTCCATTAACTAACAAACTATAAATGATATTAAAGAAAGTAAGGACTTTTAAGGTAAGACATGTGGATGCTGTGAGTTTCTGGACCTAGAGTGCTAAGGAGTGGGGCCATTCAGAAAGCTTAATATGAGTAATTTAGAGCTTGAGGGACATATTTTTCTTACGTCTGAAAAGTATGATGCTAAAGAAACGGTGATTTGCCCCCTGACTTTGGAGAAAGAGAGTTGGCTGCCTTAGTGGTGACTTCACTAAACAATTTATCAACGCAAAAGGTGGACATGTCTGTTTGAGAGTGAATAGAGCAAAAATCAGTCGGGGGTCTTATCATAGACTGAACACCATATTAACTCCCCGAAATCTGCCATACCTATGTTTCTATACACAATGAAAGTACTCTTCACATATGAGTTACTTGTTGGCTATAAAACTTAAGCTGATGTGGCGCCAGCAGACATTCTCTATAAGAAATGCTAAAGGAAGTTCTTTAGAGCAAAGAGAAATTAAACCAAACGGAAACGTGGATCAACAAGATAGACTGAAGAGCAGAAGAAACCATAAACATTTAGGTAGATAGAAAATACTACTTTTTTTTTACTTTTTCTAATTTTCTTACCAAATACAAGACCATTAATAGAAAATATAATATCATTGTTTGGTGGGATTTATAATGTAAGTAAAAGTAATATATATTACAATAAGAGCAAATGAGGATGTTTGAAGGAATTGGAATTATACTCTCATAAGATTCTTATATCGTGAGGAGTGAAGTAGAGTAAATGAAGTGGTACATTATTAATTCTAAATAGACTGTGACAAATAAGCATAGATACCATAAAGCCTAAAGCATCAATTAAAATAATAAAAGAGTTATAGCTAAGTAGTCAGCAGAGGTGATAACATGGAATAATTTACAGAATTTAAAAATCAGTTCTACACATATTATTTTATTTTCAAAATATTTCTGATATGATAAATTTTAATATTCCTAATTTTAAATTAGCAAACTGAGCTTCAGGGATATTTAAATAACTTTCTCAAGTTAGTTCAGGTGTTAAAATATAGAGATTAAAACCAGGAACCCAAATATCCTGACTCCCAGTTCTATTCTTACCCAAGTACATCATACTGTCTGTGAGGCATCCCAATTTATTGGAGGGAGGTACAGAGGGTAAAATCAAAATTTTCATTGATGTCTTCTTTACAAATAAATAAATAATGTTTAGCTAACCTATTGAAAATGGCAGAAAGGAGAAAACAAATATCACTGATTTACTCAACATTTATTTTGTAATTACTATGTAAGAAGTATGCTGACAATAGGAATTATAAAAATTCACTTTCTGGACCAAGCATCTACACAATGTCAGTCCCTCTGATCACTTAAATTAAAAATGTGTCTGTACTTCAGAAAATAAATATAACATTCTAAATCTTCGAACTTTACTTTTCACATGTCCTCTAAAAAAGGAAGGTTTTCTTTGAGATCCATTTGCATTTTCATATCTTAACAAGGTAATTATAATGTGTAATAATAGCACATGGAGGGATCAGTTTATGAACTACTGCTCTGTGAGTGTGTGTGTATTTAACCAAAGACTGTTTTCATAGAAATTATTAAAAATAAACTCAAATTATTATCTATGATTTAAAGATTTATAAGATCATAAATAAAATTGTGCTCAGTATTCATATTATGGGAAGAATGCCATGTAATCCTGATTGTCCATTAACTGATATCCTCAAAATTCTTTAGTTTAATAAATTAAAACATTGTACAAAGTAATATTATTACTACAGAGGAAAAAGAAAAAAGAACAACGGATATAAATTACCCTTAATTCTATTCCCTAAAGGTAGTGTGTATTAACATTTTGTTATAGTTATTTGCAAACCCGTGCATGCATATTTACATATGTATATGTTTCAGATGGAAATGTATTTTTGTAATTTAAAAATTAAACTATATAAAACTTTATGACTTTCTTTTGTGTTTAATAGTACAATATAAATACTTTCTTAGTTTATTAATTATTTTACAACACTAATAACAATAATAATCATCATAATTGCATGAATATTATTTGCATAATATATTATACTTTCTTTACTCACTTTCTCTTCCTTTGATATTTAGGGTTCCAATTATGAATAATGGTATGATATATATTATTGGAGAAAAGTAATTTTATTCTTATAACTTTCTTTGTATAAATTCCTATGTATACAATATTTGGTTCAAAATATTTGTTAGGTAACGTACCATTTAATTAAAAATTGCATGTGCTGTATGCCTTTTCAATATTCTGGTGATGGTTATTATTGTGTTTATATCTTCATATATTACTTACTTATTATTTTGCTTACTACATGAATACTTATGGTTTTGGTATTATATGTACTTTTCAGTATTATATTTAATGTGTGCTCTTGCTAAAAAAACCTGTGGGTGTTTTTGTTCATAGAAGGTTTGAATAATTTTGCTAACTTTTACGTGTGTTTATGTGAGTCTATGAGATGAAAGTTAATTGAAATAATGCGTATTTATATTGGGGAAGCCTATGAGGAGGTCACATGAAGGAAGGACTATAGCAGGTGGAATTTTACATAATAGAATAGCTCCAAGTGATTTGCTCAGCAACAATTTGGATTTTATTTTTAAATACATTATTTTTAACTTTCAGAAATTATTCTGAGAGATTTTCTAATTAATATAAAAACTTATGCCAGAAATAACTTAAAATGAGGAGTTGTGTTTGGTCAGAATTGTCTTAATCTTTTTAAAAGAAGAAAATATTTTGAATGTGTAGGTAGTTATAATCTAAAAGGAAGAAGAATGTGCCACACCAAAATATTTCTCCTTGGCTTCCCACCCCTCCTCAACATCTTCTTTTGTCTTTTGCTGGAGATGGTATTTAAGGTGGTGGCTTGGACCGTTTCAGGGAGTTACTTTGTATTCCTGGGTATCTCCCATGTATACAGGAGGTATAAATGTTCTTAAACTTCAGTTTGTTAAACTATATTTTTTTTACAGGAGGGTATCAGCCAAGACCCTAGAAGGGTAGAGGGAAAATAATTTTTCCTCTCTTACAAGTCATAGGTTTCAAGTCTTTAAAGGCCTTTGACACATCGAAAATGTTGGCTCTCTGCTCCAATTTACTATGGGATAATAGTTTCAATTACATTACAATTTGATTGATTTACACATGTATAATAAACATTTTTTTCTAACAATAAGATGTACAAATACGTAGGAATGAGAAACTGGGCTCTATTTTTCTTGAACACCGGGTGAGTTGGAGCATCATTTAAGTCATGAGAAGTTTTTATTTCTGTTCAGTGTGTAATCTTCCCTATTTACAAACAGATTATCTTCTAGGTAACCCTTCGAGTTTTCTTTCAGTTTTTAAGTTTCAAAGGGGATTGTTAAGTCTTAAGTTCATAATGTTTATTAGATGAAATTATCCATGCAAAACACATGGTTGAACAAGAAACTAACAGACCTTTGGAGCAGTGGCTGCTCCTTTGCTCTAAAAATGCCATTACACAAATATTGCTGCAGAGTGCTTTGAACTTTTTGGAATCCATGTGTCATGCAACTCTGGAAATATTTACTATGAGGATGAATTTTAAAATAATTGCATATTGATTTTATCACTACTAATTTTAGTCTCATAATTTTTATGAACAGGTGGGCAGTGAAAAAGCAGTGTACTTACAAGAAGTATGTGATTTGATGAAAAATATTTTTCCTATTTCAGTATTTTGCCCATAAACACAATTTTGACAGTAAAATTACTCTCTGCTTCTTTAATTTTCCTATTTTGCAAAGCATATTTTTACCAAGGCTTTTACTTTTAACATTTCTATATTTTGTTTTATGTGATTATCTTGTAAAGGATATTTATTTAGTTGAGTTCGGCTTTTCAACTTATCTAAATTTATTTTAATTAGCACCTTATTTTAGTACTAACAATATCTATGAATTATAGTAGTTTAAATGTGTGGATAAATAATTTTAAACAATATATAATATTTGGCCCTCTATATAATATACTGGAATTTTATACTTTCATGTCTTATAATCTATGATTTGATTCCCAACAGGGCAAGGGCAAAATACTATAAAAGATTTATTGCTAATGTCTACAAAACTATACTAATCCTGCAGCAAATAAATAAGCACCACTTAACCGGCAATGAGTTTACTTGGCCGCACCACTACCGGTTTTTCTCTTCCAGAATCTTCCTACGTGAATGCAATGCAGTATCAGAAGCAGAAGTGGTCCTAAGCATGAGCAGAGAGCTCTAGGAGAACTCGAGTCCTGACATATAAGATCAGAGAAGGAAACCCCTAATACTGGGAGAGAATTCACAAATCTTTTTTTTTTTTTTTTTTCCTATTCTTCATTCTCAGGTCCACTTGTGGGGAGGCAGCAACAAAATCATCCTGAGCCCACAGAAGTCCCATAGGAGTCCACATCTTAAGACTCCTAATATTTCAGAAGAATGTATTTTCATTGTACAGATATGGATATTAAGACTTAGAGAATTTGAGTAGACAGAGTCATAGAACGGGCCATTGAGGGATTTGGATTTTCAATGTTTCTTCTGAAACTTTATTTTTCTTTTTTCTGTTTTCATTTTGTTATTGCATGAGGCTGTCATTTCCATTTTTACAGCTCTAATTTGAGATTTTATTGTTCTGTATTTTTTTCATGGGTGAGAATACAATGTTTATTACTATATCCCTTTAACCTCTCTGTTAAAAGAAAAAAAAAGTTCCTCTCATAAAAACTGTCTTGGGTTGTATGTGGGGCTATGGGATAAAGGTTAAACCTTTCCCTCACCCTCATACATACCTTTAATTAGATTCATTGGTAGTGACTATTTAATTCAAGTACTAATTGGTTACTTGAGAAAAAATAACTGGGATTTTTGGATCAGCTGTACCTTATGGCACAGATAGATATATCAAAACTATTCCAATGAAATCTAACATTTTGGAATTTCTTTAAAAGGCTATTCTAGTTAGACTATATATATTCTAGTTATATATATTCAAATAAGTAGTAGAGATCCTTGCAAATTATGTCATACCTGTGGAAGAATTACATTAAACAAAAACTTCCTCATGTGATGTTGCTGTATTTGACCAATATCTATCAGAAAATTCTTTCTGATTAGTTCATTTTTGCAAGCATATGTTTAATTTTAAACTTGTGTGGTTAAAACTGAGATATCTAGCTTCTTACTCCCAAGTCTCTATTATTGCTATTTCATAGGACTTAAACTTCGCTCTGTTACTTTATTAAAATAAAACAGGTGGATAAATTATCTCATACATTGACTTTGTTAAAAATGTAATGTTGTGAATTTTTCCAATTATTCTTTCACTATTCATAATGATACACCTTGAATCCTGTCCTAGGTCTCAATTATTAGCACCATTTGTTTTAGTGTCCATAAGTTACCCATGACTAATAATATTCAGTATCATGGCTTGAGGTGTTATTATGGAGTAATGTTCAAATTTATTGTTCTATTTTCCTGATATACTCAATACAACACAGTCTAGTTGACAGAAATTACATTATTGATGCTTTAAAATATCTGTTTTAACTCATTTCTGATAATATTGAAAATTTATTCTTGCTTCTGAACATTAGTTTAATATACTCACCATGTCTATAATTTTTCTTAGAAGGAAATAAAATAGTTTTTTCAACTCTACTATAAAAGGTTTGAGGTAATGCTTGACTGTATTCATCCTTGGAAGAACTATAAACATCCTACATAAAGTATTTATGAATATTTTATTCAAAGTAGGCTTGTGAAAAAGCTTCGGACATTTTGGAAAATATTCCTATGAATTGTCCACTTGCCCTTCTAATCTCAACACTCCAATTGTGCATTGCTAAAATACTTAGATTCACAGTTTACTACATTTATTTATACATCGTTACATAAACTTTATCTAGTACACCCAAACTGAAGTGAATACGATTGCTCAGTATATGTGTGAATCATATTTAATAGCTAATCTCTTTCAGTTTTTCAAACTTGCAATGTTTCTAAGCACAAAAGTGTTGACACATATTCTGCTTTTACATTTATATATCCATGCTTCAAATCATTGTTCATCTCTTTTGGCTCACAAACAAATTGAGCACAGTTAAACACTCTATTTTATGAAACATTTTCTTCACTTAGCTCACAGGGAAACAGATTCTCCTTCTACCCAAGATGTGCTGCTGTCAGTCTCCCTCCCTTAGCCTTCCCTCTTGCTGACTTTTAATCATTCAAATCTCCTATGGCCTGTTATTGTCTCTCCTTCTTTTTGCTGTCTATATACACTTCCTTGACAATCTCATCCAGTGTCATCAATCTCAAATACTATCTAACTGTGGACAACTCCTAAATTAATACCTCTATCACAGACCTCACTTTTGAACTCCAGCCTACCACATCAGACTGCTTATTCAATATCTCCATTTTGAAATCTTAACATGCCCAAAAAGCAAACACGTGATCAAACCCTCAACAACTGCATTTCAGTCTTCCCCATCTCAGTAAAAGGCAACTCTATCCCTTGAGTCATTGAGGCCAAAAGTCTTGGAGTCATTCTTGTCTGCTCTCTTTCCTTTGTATTCCATATCTAATCTGTCAGTAAATTCTGTCTGGTCTACCTTCAAACTATATACAGATTCTCCCCAACTTCCACTGCTTCTCCTCTACCACACTGGTTGAGACTGCTATCACCTCTGGGCTTATTATGTCATGATAGCCTCCTAAATATTTCCCTAGCCACTTCCCTGTTCCCCAACCCTCTCAATACAGCATACATAGTGTTCCAGTTTATACCTGCTCAAAGCTCTGCAAATGACTTCCCATTTTTTAATTGGAGTATAATTGCTTTACAATGTTGTGTTAGTTTCTGCTGTACAATGAAGTGAATCATATATCCCTTCCCTCTTGGACCTTCCTCCCACACCCCCCCCCCATACCACCTATCTAGGTCATCACAGAGCACCAAGCTGAGCTCCCTGTGCTATATCATAAGTTCCTACTAGTTATCTATTTTACACATGGTAGTGTATTTATGTCAAACCTAATCTCCCTATTCATCCCACCTTCCCTTCCCTCCCTGTGTCCACACATCCATTCTCTATGTCTGCGTCTCTATTCCTGCCCTGCAAATATGTTCATCTGTACCATTTTTCTAGATTCCACATATATGCGTCAATATATGATATTTGATTTTTTCTTTCTGACTTATTTCACTCTGTATGACAGTCTCTAGGTCCATCCACATCTCTACAAATGAGCCAATTTCATTCCTTTTTATGGGTGAGTAATATTCCATTGTACATATATACAACATATTCTTTATCCATTCTTCTGTTGATGGACAAACAACCCAATCAGAAAATGGGCAGAAGACCTAAATAGACATTTCTCCAAAGAAGACATACAGATGGCCAAGAGGCACATGAAAAGATGCACAACATCACTAAGTATTAGAGAAATGCAAATCAAAACTGCAATGAAGTATCACCTCACATGGGTCAGAAAGATCATCATCAAAAAATCTACAAACAATAAATGCTGGAGAGTGTGGAGAAAAGGGAACCCTCTTGCACTGTTGGTGGGAATGTAAATTGATTCAGCCACTATGGAGAACAATATGGAGGTTCCTTAAAAACCTAAAAATAGAACTACCATATGACCCAGCAATCCCACTACTGGGCATTCACCCTGAGAAAACCATAATTCAAAACTACACATGTACCCCAATGTTCATTGCAGCACTATTTACAATACCCATTTCTTTTTGAGTAGAGCTGAAGTCTTTTCAATAGTTACCTCTATGCCTGCCTTTCTGGTTTGCTGAATTGTAGCCAAACCAGCCTTTGGCTCTTCCTCAACCATCAGAGTCTAGACACACTTTCAGTTCAAAACTTTTACATTTTCAGTTTCCTTTCCCAGGAATAGAACTAGTCTTTCTCCAGATGTACTCAATACATGTGAGAAATTTCATCAATCCCCTCAACCTCTTCTGTTCTTTGCCAAAATGTCACCTTTATAAAAGTGAAGCTTTTCATGGCCAGTCTATTTAAAACTGCACCATCTGAAGTACTATGTAGTCTACTTACTATGAGTTTTGTCCATCTCCCCTCCACTGGATTTAAGTTCCTTTGAGCCAGTGAGTTTTGCTCACTGTTAAGTCCCAAGTCCCTAGAAGAGAATTTGGCACATGGCAGGCTCTCAGTAAATATTTGTTGAATGACCAAATAAATGAATTTGGGCATATTCTTATCCCATAGATTAACTTCATTTCCTAATTTTTTTTTTTTTTAAGTTCATGTTACTTTCTACAAAAAGTATACATTTTATTTTTTCTGTGTCTTTATGTGATTGCTTTTAGTATTTTTATTCAGGTTTTCTTTATGCCAGATGACAAGGCTGCACAAATGGTTGCTAAGAAGAAAATAATGATATTCTACCTTACATCTGTATTTAGGCTCCAAAATGTGTTACTCAAACCAGGGGATAATCTGTTGCTAGCTTTTTGGCATTCTCTAATATAATTAATAATGCTTAATATATTGTCTGTAATGTAATTAAATAGTAAAAAGGCTATGTACATTCAAAATGCTTACTGTATGTTATGTATAGTAATTAGTATGGCAATCTCTATCATTCTTTAAAAAAACAGCTGCTTAAATGGTTGATATCTTTCATTTGTTCCCCTAGAATATGTTCTGAGTTTCCTTAAGCAAGATAAATGATATGAGAACTACAATTTAAGACAAACTTACAATGTACACTAGAGTTTACTAAGAAGTACTGGGTGTAAGAAATATTCATAAAATGCCATGTTCTTTTTATGAAGATAGGTTTTTAGACCTATTGTTCAAAATATAAATATTATATACACATAAAAATTACTGTGGGATAATATAGAGAGACAATAACATTTATGAATACCTTCAAATCACGTGCATTTTTGATAATTTGAGAGCTATAAACACAAATCAAACTGACTGTTTTAGAGAACTAAAGTCTTACAAATAAGAAAGCCATTTATAAATCAGCAAAATTGAGTAATTTCAGAATCAATCTATATTCATAAAATTCTAGAAATTATATACAGACAGAAATTTAATGTAAAGTGCTGAAAGTGGATTATGAATAATAAAGTTGGGCATAAGATGAATGTAGATAAGATAATGCATTACTGGAGAGGATAAAACACATTTTATCTGTATAACTCGAGTGTAGTTAGTATTTTATTATTTGATGATCACAGACTTTTAAAACTGCATTAAACCTGAGGAATAATTTTTTAATGTACTTTGTATATATTTCTTATTTTATTTTGTATTTATTTAATAACAAAATATGTCATTATAAAATAGCAAGCAGTACAAGATGATATACAATGGAAAATGAATGTCCAGTCTATCCTATAACTCAGTCCTATTCCCCAGAAATGAAAACTCTCAATGGTTTGTTTTTTTAACATATTCAGTATTCCAGAAATATGCAAATGTACAGCTATATATGTAGCAAAATATATATACGAGTGTGTATGTGTGTTCATGCCATATATAATCACTGTTTTTAGCAAAACAAAAAAGAACACACAGTATATACATTGTTGTCTTCTTTGGCTTTTCTTTTCCATTCATTGTATATTTTAAAGATTTCTTTTAGCAAGAGCAGATACAGAGCTATCCCTTAGCTTCAACAATGGTATATATTTTATTGTGTTTTGGTACCATAATTCATGTGCAAAATTTACTACTTATGGCCATATAGGTTGTTTAAGTTGTTATTTTAGTATATTACAAATTATACTTCCAGGACCATACTCTACTTACCGGAATCTGTGATAAGTTAAATTCTATCTTCTAAATAGTCTATATCACCAAGGTAAATATCCTCCAGATTTTAATAAAGTGTTTTCACCCTATAAATCTCTTTTATATAATATAGCCATTTAAATTTTATTTACTAAAATTTGAAGTTTTCAGTTCAATTTCAAACTTCTAAAAAGTATTATTATTATTTTATTCCATAGCATAGACTAATGGAATCTAAATATATATTAGAAAAACCCCTTTATCATCTTTATTAAAAATCACTCAAAATTCTACTTTATACGCTTGAAAAATTTAGTCAAATTAAATGCACATGCAGGAAAAATACAAAGCTTATCCTTTGTTGGATTTGACACTAAAATATATAGTAGGTTTTGAAAAAATGTATGTATGTTAAATAATTGAGAAAGAACTACCTGCAGAGCAATCATTTACACTTACATAAGAGGATTTAAAACTAGGTTATATTTAACAGCACATGCTCTGTGATCTTACCAGCAAATATGGTACATGAATTTTCAATAAGAGAAAACTCAATTTAAAATAAGTTGATGCAGACACACATTCTCCTTCAAGTTCTCATTAAAAAAATTAATGAGTCTAACCAATGTCAGTGTCTGTGATATACAACTTGGGATATATCTTCAAGCCAATGAGTAAATAATTGTTCAACAATTTGGCCTAATCATTATACAGTCGTCCTCTCATCCTGTTTGGATATTATAAAAGACTTCTAACTAGCATAGTGAAATTAAGATACACTGTATCTAAAAAGTGTCACTAGAGAAGTTATTTAGGATGAAAAGAGACTCTAATTTGGCAAATTTGTTCTTGAACCTGTACTGATTCTTGGTGAATACTCCCGTTTCTAATGCTCATAAAACACCTTTTTCAACTCTGGTTTTGTGATTTTAGGGGAGACTGATTTCTCTTTTTTGAATTTTAGTAATTCATTTTTATCTTTTGGAAATTTGGCTAGCCTGTTTTTAAGTAAATTTTCTTTTTGCTTTTAACTACTTTTTTTATATTTTACCCTCTAAAGATGTCAAATTTGTTACTAACATAACAGTAAAGTATTTCAGGTTCTTGGAATGTAATTTTTCTGACCATAGAGAACACTGTAAATTTAAAATAGAAACATGTTACATTATTTTATTTTAATTATTTTATGCCTCAATTTTAATTTGATGAAGATTGTCTTTCCAGTATAAACAAAGGAAACTAGATTATCAGTTCTTTTTTCTGTCATCCACTAATATTTAATTTTTCCAGGATGAGGAGTTCAGGTTTATTTATTCTTCCATTTCTTAACAAATAATATGTTTGTTTGTTTGTTTTGCTTTAACTTACTGTTTTTAAAATCACCTAATAGCTACTTTTTTTTTTTTTTTTTTTTGCTACTTGTTTATTTTAGCAAGCCAGACACTGCAGAATTTTATTAAAAAGTTAATAATCTTTCCACAACTTCCCCAAATCCTATTGGTCTGAGTTGGGGCATTTTAACATTTTGTCATATATCATATGTATTTATGCAAATGCAAACATGTAGAAATTCATACAGACATATAAATAGTTATCTTAAAAATAGAATCACAATTATTAATTTGCAACTATATGTTTAAAACTAACTGTATATAATAGATTTCTTACAGGAAAAAAATTATAGATCTAGCATTTGATTTGTAACTACATAATATTCCCTAGGCTGGGTACATCATAAACATTTCAATCATTCACTTTTATCTGCTCGTACATACAATGATATGTCTGTAAGAGGAGTGAAAGAAGTCATCCACAAAATGTATACGTTGTATGATGCTATTTACGTAAAGTTCCAAAACAGTCAAAACTAATAATTTGTGCCAGTAAAAATCGGTATTGAAATTACTCTTGGGGATATTGACTGAAATGGGAAATATGGAAGATTCTGAGCTTCAGTTAATATTATATTTCTTGATCTGGGGGCAGATTAAATGGATATGTTGATTATGTGCACTTTTCTGTATGTTTGTTATTTTCCGTAAAAGTGAATAAATAAAAGTAACTACGTTTTGTGAGCACATAGAGCAAAGTTCCCAATTATTTAGGCTATTTCATATGAGCCTGGGAAATGAAATAAAGGATTTGGTTAAAAGAGAAAAAAAAAACAGTTAATGAAACTTGTGAATGTCTTTAAGAAGAATAATGAACAAATTGAACAACATGCCATAAATTAAGGAATGTGATTAGGAACTCTCTGTCTCTGAGGCTAAAAACAAAAAAGCAAGAATAACAAAACCAACAAACAGAAAAGCAGAGACAGCAGGGTGGGTGGGGGGAGGGGAAGAAATCTGAAGTTCTAAGCTGGCTCCAGCCTTGAAAATTAAAAGGAATAAATTCAAGGAACCAGAACTCACCCCAGACCATTTGATAATCTATATTTTTAATGTATTTAATTTAAGACTACTATGCTAAAATGTGGTAGATGTTCTCCAACTATATTTTTGCTGAAGTACAATTTATTATTAGTTGAGTTAAACCTTTTTATCATAATCTATACTAAAATTTTGCTCTCAAATTTCTTCTTCTCTTACCTGTGCAACTTACTTAGCATCACTTACAACTAGGCTACATTGTCTCCAGAAGACAATGGGTAGAATATCTCAGGGAAACGTCCTATTAAATCACCAATATTCTTAGATAAACTGTAAATGTTGACCCTGAGGAGGTTGTTGAAGGAAAATACACTTTGAACACCAAATCTCTCACCGGCCAGAAAGGGGAAGAAGAGTTGATAATCCCTACAGTAATGCTATTTTCAGATGCTTCACAATACATATTTAGGCTAATGTTAACAAAACACTAAAACCACAGCCATAAATAATGTATTTAAATGGAGCGTAGAAGTGATTAATGGGGAATCAATTTGTTTTAGAAGTCTTAATGTACACAAGCTTTATAAACATAAAATGATAACTGAAAGTGTCTAACAGCTGTGCAGTTTGATATTTTCCTCTGGGAAGGTATGCTTTTCAGCTCTCATTGGAAAACTGCCCCATGAAGTTGTTGTTAAACAGACTTGTTAAACATTTAGAAAATAAATATCTCATAAACTTTAGAGAAAGTAGCCCTTCATACACTGAAAACTTGATTGACACAAAGAAAAAAATTGCTTAGAGGAATTTTTGTGAAATTAAGTGGTGAGCAGAATCAACAAATATATCATAACTCATGGCTGAGTTTTTATGATAAACTTCTGTTAGTTTCACAGGCCTATTGGAAAGAATGACAACGGCAAGTAACCTGGACAACTCACATAGCCATTTATCTGCTGCTGAATAACCACAGAGAACACTACCACAAATCACGTTTGACTTATATATACTTTTAGCATGATTCTTTTTATATTAAAAAAAAAGGATCAATGATATGACATTGGCAAATTACAACATATTGATATTTTATTTTTCTCATTTCCAATGTATATTATCACTTAAAGATAATGTTGCCAAGGTTGATTTTAGCAAAAAGAAAGTAAAGGTGTGTGGAAATTATTTACAAGTGGATTTTAGTCCATTTATTATTAAATAAAAATATAATCCATTTATGGAAGTACTGTATAGTTGGTCTAAAACTGTATTTGGTGCAATAATTCCTAAGTACAATCTTGAGTTAGAAATATTTTGTAAAGAATTTATAATCAAATCATATAAGCCCAAATACATATCATCCTCTAAAATATTTCCATATTAAAATGTTAGGTATTCAAGGTGCCTCCAGAAAGGTTACATCCAAAAAATATTTGTCATTCACCAGTGATTCATAATGAAACATCACTTTAGTCCTACGAAAATGCAGTAATGTTTTAGATTCTTAGAATTTTAAGTGCTTTGAATTTTGTATGCTCTGAGCATGTTCTGAGAAGAAATTTAATTTTTAAAATGAATGTAATAACAGTGAAAATCTAAAATACTTTTTTTGTATGATACTGCAGCTTTCATTTAAGAGGAAAACTAGGTCTCCTTGAGTTGCAGCAAACGACAGGGTACCTTGTTTTCTATCTTCAGCTGAACATTAGTATGCATAACACAAAAGAAAATGCACTTAACTTTCCTCATGTTATCATTCAAGCTAATAGTTCCCCCAAAATTCTAGTAATCAGTGTGGCAACAATGTCCTGGATATAGATATTCAGTCTGGTTTGAACATTCCACATCTAGTATTTATAAAGGATCTCATGGAAGGAAAATATCCAAATTAAGCAGTTTACAAGCCATCACCATTGTCTTGCTAAGTGATATTAGAGTCTCTATTCATTTGTGTAAATAATCATAAAAACCCTTCTTTCCTTTTACCTTTTTTGCTAAATGCATTATTTTGGAGAGAAATTATGATTACACATTTTTTTCCTTTGAAGCACATTAATGATACCTAATCAAAAATGTAACTAAAAAATTAAGCTAAGTTCAGGATTGTTTTTGATGCTATATTGCTCTAATATTGTTTCTTAAAGGAATGTGTGCAATATTACATTTTTAAAGAGGTAACATTATATGTGAACATACCATGTTTCTACATTCCAAAACTTTTATTTTCAAAATATGGCAAATAATTGACAGATTTAAAACTCAATTTACATAAAGAGTCACTAAGGAGTATTGGGTATATTGAGTCTTCAGGTCTATTCTAATCTATGACCTTAGGCCAAGGAATGCACATACTAAATGAACAAAGCAAAATTTTAAGTTTCAAAGAGATCATGATAGAGAATTTTTGATTATCAATAACTTTAATAGAATGTGGTAAATGCTGTAAACTCTGTGTGAACCATTATGTGGGACTTGTTTTGTTTGAATCATAATATAGAATACCTAAATATCACACCCTCTTCATTATTTTTCTTTTGCACTTAGCCTTTTTAAAAAGATAAATTATAGGACATGATAATTATTGCATACATTCGTGTTGCCGTATGAGCATTTTATCCAAATTCCTGTCAGTTTTGTACTTCAGCAGACCAAATTAATGTTCCTTTAATTTTTACCCCTAAAGTTTGCAAGCCATTTCTGGGCATCTAACTGAGACACACTTTGTCAAAAAAACCATATATATAGATAGATAGATAGATAGATAGATTAGATAGATAGATAGATATAGATATTCTAAACCATGGTTAGGTAAGTTTCCTTTTCCCATCAGAAACTCCAATGTAGATTTCATAACCAAAAGATTTTTTTATATCTTTCCTACCTTCTGACCACCATAAAAAGAAAGAGTAAAGGGAGAGATAAAAACGGAATAAAAGTTCACCCTTTAGATTCTCCCCAGAGAGTTTCTATATCGAGTTTGTGACAGCTCAATTGTGTCTTCTGCTTGTATTATTTAAAAAAAAAAAACTTTTGTTTTATTGGAGTATAATTGCTTTACAATGTTGTTTTGTATATGTTATTGATGCAAACAAGATTTCTTGCTTGATGTTAAAATGAGCAAGGGAAGAGGTGACAATCTCTCCTAAGCCATCTATGGGAGTCTGTTGAAAGACAGAAAATTGTCATTCAACCATGCATGCTTTTTTTCTTCTGGAAACATCAACAAATATTTGATGGATAAATAGTATATGTCACTTTATCAAAAGGAAAATAACTGTAACTCAATTTTGGACTTACATTCTAATATTAGGAGGAAGGTCGCTAAGGTAATTATGTAACAATTATGTTGAAGTTTCATATATATTTGACTAGAAACCATAAAATGTAAAAACAGTGATTAAAATTATATTCATTTGGCATAGTCCAATAGATGGCAATGCTATAAACTGCTATAATTATCTTTTCTGGAAGTACTTTTTTCCCAGCCACTGGAAGTGTTCAACTATGAATGAAAGGTAGGCCTAGCAGCTGTGAAGAAGGGCATCCAATAGTAAAAGTGCAGTTGTACCAGATGACATTTAAATACCCTTGCAACATTAGTATTCTATAATACTTACAAGTCTACATGGATGGTAGTGTTGGATTTCCTTTATTTGTGCAAAATATTAGGCTATTATCAGTTTTCTTAAAACAGTATTTTTTTTTTTTATTTTGTGTTTTTTAAAGGTTATCTTCACGTATCTAATGGGAAACTAAAAAAAATAGTCCATGAACTTCCCTCAAGTCTTTAACAGGAGCTGATGATATTGAACAGAGCCTAATTATAAGAGAGAAAAATAATGGCAAGCACAGGTGGAATGTGATGAATATAGGAGAGAAAATTTAGGAGTTAGACTTTGGTTTAAGATCAGTATTCAAGAGTACCTAAAATTTGTAATAATTTTCTCTCAACTATTCAAGACAAAAAATCAATAGAAACTAAGTTGAAGGAGAAGGCTAATGAGAAAAAGCTGCAAGTTTTTAATTACCCCATAATGATAAATGGCTTTCATTGTAAATTACCATCTGTGATTTTTTTTTCATTCTATAAATTGTAATTAAAGTTGCTAAAAATAACTAGTTTATAAGTGAAAAGTTTAGGCAAAAGATTACTTGGTATTACAGCTTAACAAAACAAAATGAATAAGTTTGTGATTAAGCCCAAGTGTATTACTTAATATTATTTTTGGCCTTCCCAAAATCACAGAAAATCAATCAGTCAATTGATACAGATTCAGTCGTGACCATTTGCCTAAGTCCACGTGAGGAAGAAGTATTTAACATGCTTCTTGCCCTCTTGAAAACTCACAATTTATTTGTCAAAATTATGAAACATATAAAAGTAATAAAATAGTTAACTGTTGAATAATATATTGCTCAAAAGCAAACTTTGAAATCAAAAAGAATTGGGTTCGATAAGAAGCAAAGACAGGGACTGACCCTGTTGAAATGATTTCAACCCTTTCATCACTCTGTATATTGACTCTGAATTGCCACTGAAAATACACTCCTGTTTTCCAGTTGGATGTTTCGTAGTTCTCTTTGGAAATAGCAGAGTCAGCTCTTGAGTATCAGTCAACCTCTGTCAAGATTCATATTCATAATATTTTGTATCACTCCTCTCTCCTGCTTCAAATTAGGACCTTCAAGATGGCGGAGGAGTAAGACTTGGAGATCACCTTCCTCCCCACAAATACATCAAAAGTACATCTACAAGTGGAACAACTCCTACAGAACACCTACTGAACGCTGGCAGAAGACCTCAGACTTCCCAAAAGGCAAGAAACTCCCCATGTACCTGGGTAGGGCAAAAGAAAAAAAGAAAAACAGAGACAAAAGAATAGGGATGAGACCTGCCCCTCTGGAAGGGAGCTGTGAAGGAGGAAAAGTTTCCATACACTGGGAAGCCCCTTCACTGGTGGAGACGGGGGTAGACGGGGAAGGAATCTTTGGAACCACAGAGGAGAGCACAGCAACAGGGGTGCAGAGGGCAAAGTGGAGAGATTCCCACACAGAGTATTGGTGCTGACCAGCACCAACCAGCCTGAGAAGCATGTCTGCTCACCCACCAGGGCTGATGGGGGCTGGGAGCTGAGGCCCCGATTTCAGAGGTCAGATCCCAAGGAGAAGACTGAGGTTGGCTGTGTGAACACAACCTGAAGGGGGCTACTGTGCCACAGCTAGCCTGGAGGGAGTCCGGGAAAAACGTTTGGACCTGCTGAAGAGGCAAGAGACCATTGTTTCGGAGTGTGTGAGGAGAGAGGATTCAGAACACCGCCTAAACGAGCTCCAGAGGCAGGCGTGAGCTGCGGCTATTAGCGCGGACACCAGAGACGGGCATGAAATGCTAAGGCTGCTGCTGCAGTCACCAAGAATCCTGTGAACAAGCACAGGTCACTATCCACACCTCCCCTCCTGGGAGCCTGTACAGCCCACCACTGCCAGGGTCCCATGATCCAGGGACAACTTCCCCAGGAGAACACACGGCACACCTTAGGCTGTTGCAAAGTCACGCCGGCCTCTGTTGACACAGGGTCGTCACACATTCCATACCCCTCCCTCCCCACAGCCTGAGTGAGCCAGAATAAGCCGCTGCTTTAACCCCCTCCTGTCTGGGTGAAGAACAGACGCCATAGGGCAACAAACATGCAGAGGCGGGGCCAAATCCAAACTTGAACCCCAGGAGCTGTGTGAACAAAGAAGAGAAAGGGAAATCTCTCTGTGCAGCCTCAGGAGCAGTGGATTAAACCTCCGCAATCAACTTGATGTACCCTACATCTGTGGAGTACCTGAATACACAACAAATCATTCCAAACCTGAGGCGGTGGACTTTGGGAGCAACTGTAGACTTGGGGTTTGCTTTCTGTGTCTAATTTGTTTCTAGTTTTATGTTTATATTAGTTTAGTATTTAGATCTTATTATCATTGGTAGATTTGTTTATTGATGCGGTTGCTCTCTTCCTTTTTCTTTTTAAATATATAGATATCTATATGTGTTTCTTTCCTTTTTCTCTTTTTGTGAGTTTCTATGTGTATGCTTCTATGTGTGATTTTGTCTGTATAGGTTTGCTTTTACCATTTGTCCTAGGGTTCTGTCTGTCCATTTTTTTTTTTTTTTTAGTATAATTTTTAGTACTTCCTATAATTGGTGGATTCTTTATTGGTTTGGATGCTCTATTCCTTTTTTTTTTTTAATACTTTTTAATTTTTTACTTTAACAATTTAAAAAAAAATTATTTTAATTATTTTATTTATTTTCTTTTTTCTTTCTTCTTTCACTTTTTTCTTTCTTTCTTTCTTTCTTTCTATCTTTCTTTCTTTCTTTTTTTTTTTTTTTATTTTCTCGCTTGTCTTCCGAAGTGTGTGGCTAACAGGGTCTTGGTGCTCTGGCAAGGTGTCTGACCTGAGCCTCTGAGGTGGGAGAGCTGAGTTCAGGACATTGGTCCACTAGAGACCTCCAGGGCCCTTGTAACATCAATTGGCAAAAGTGCTCACAGACATCTCCATCTCAACACTAAGACCCAGCTCCACTAAACGACCAGCAAGCTCCAGTGCTGGACAGCCCATGCCATAAAACTAGCAAGACAGGAACACATCCCCACCCACTAGCAGAGAGGCTGCCTACAATCATAATAAGTTCACAGACACCCCAAAACACATCACCAGATGCAGTTCTGCACATCAGAAAGACAAGATCCAGCCTCATCCACCAGAACACAGGCACCAGTCCCTTATACCAGGAAGTGTACACAACCCACTGAAACAAAGTTACACACTGGGGACAAACACCAAAAACATTGGGAACTACGAACCTGCAGCCTGTAAAAAAGAAACCCCAAACACAGTAAGTTATGCAAAATGAAAAGAAAGAGAAATACACAGCAGATGAAGGAGCAAGATAAAAACCCACCAGACCAAACAAATGAAGAGGAAATAGGCAGTCTACCTGAAAAATAATTCAGAGTAATGATAATAAAGATGAGCCAAACCATGCAAATAGAATGGAGAAAATACAAAAAACATTTAACAAGGACCTAGAAGAATTAAAGAGCAAACAAACAATGATGAATAAAACAATAAATGAAATTAAAAATTCTCTAGAAAGAATCAATAGCAGAATAACTGAGGCAGAAGAATGGATAAGTGACCTGGAAGATAAAAGTGGAAATAACTACCACAGAGCAAAAAAAAAGAAAAAAGAATGAAAAGAATTGAGGACAGTTTCAGAGACCTCGGGAACAACATTAAATGCATCAACATTCGAATTAACTGCGTCCCAGAAGAAGAAGAGAAAAAGAAAGAGACTGAGAAAATATTTGAAGAGATTATGATTGAAAACTTCCCTAATATGGGAAAGGAAATAGTCAATAAAGTTCAAGAAGTGCAGAGAATCCCATACAGGATAAATCCAAGGAGAAACATGCCAAGACACATGATAGATTCTTTGAAAAGACAAAATTGATAACCCATTAGCATGACTCATCAAGAAAAAAAGGGAGAGGACTCAAATCAACAGAATTAGAAATGAAAACGGAGAAGTAACAACTGACACTGAAGAAATACAAAGGATCATGAGAGATTACTACAAGCAACTATATGTCAATAAAATGGATAACCTGGAAGAAATGGACTTATCTTAGAAAAGCAAAACTTTCTTAGACTGAACCAGGAAGAAATATAAAATATAAACAGACCAATCACAAACACTGAAATTGAAACTGTGATTAAAAATCTTCCAACAAACAAAAGTCCAGGACCACATGGCTTCACAGACTAATTCTATCAAGCATTTAGAAGAGAGCTAACACTTATCCTTCTCAAACTCTTCCAAAATAAAGGAGAGGGAGGAACACTCCCAAACTCATTCTATGAGGCCACCATTACCCTGATACGAAAAACAGACAAAGATGTCACAAAGAAAGAAAACTACAGGCCAATATCACTAATGAACATAGATGCAAAAATCCTCATCAAAACACTAGCAAACAGAATCCAACAGCACATTAACGATCATACACCACGATCAAGTGGGGTTTATCCTAGGAAAGCAAGGACTCTTCAATATACACAAATCAATCAATGTGATAAACCATTTTAACAAATTCAAGGATAAAAACCATATGATCATCTCAAGAGATGCAGAAAAAGCTTACAACAAGATGCAACACCCATTTATGATAAAAACCCTCCAGAAAGCAGACATAGAGGGAACTTGCCTCAACAAAATAAAGGCCATATATGACAAACCCACAGCCAACATTGTTCTCAGTGGTGAAAAACTGAAACCATTTCCACTAAGATCAGGAACAGGAAAAGGTTGCCCACTCTCACCACTATTATTCAACATAGTTTTGGAAGTTTTAGCCACAGCAATCAGAGAAGAAAAAGAAATAAAAGAATAAAAATCCGAAAAGAAGAAGAAAAACTGTCACTGCTTGCAGATGACATGATACTCTACATAGAGAATCCTAAAGATGCTACCAGAAAACTACTAGAGCTAATCAATGAATTTGGTAGAGTAGCAGGATACAAAATTAATGCACAGAAATCTCTTGCATTCCTATACACTAATGATGAAAAATCTGAAAGAGAAATAAAGGAAACACTCTCATTTACCACTGCAACAAAATGAATAAAATACCTAGGAATAAACCTACCTAAGGAGACAAAAACCTGTATGCAGAAAACTATAAGACACTGTTGAAAGAAATTAAATATGTTACAAACAGATGGAGAGATATACCATGTTTTTGGATTGGGAGAATCAACATTATGAAAATGAATATACTACCAAAGCAATCTATAGATTCAATGCAATCCCTATCAAACTACCAATGGCATTTTTCACAGCACTAGAACAAAAAAATTCACAATTTGTGTGGAAACACAAAAGACCCTGAATAGCCAAAGCAATCTTGAGAAAGAAAAACAGAGCTGTAGGAATCAGGGTCCCTGACTTCAGACTATACCACAAAGCTACAGTAATCAAGACAGTATGGTACTGGCACAAAAACAGAAATATAGACAATGGAACAGGAGAGAAAGCCCAGAGATAAACCCATGAACATATGGTCACCTTATCTTTGATAAAGGAGGTAAGAATATACAATGGAGAAAAGACAGCCTTTTCAAAAAATGGTGCTGGGAAAACTGGACAGCTACATGTAAAAGAATGAAATTAGAGCACTCCCTTACATCATATACAAAAGTAAACTCAAAATGGATTAAATACCTAAATATAAGGCCAGACACTATAAAACTCTTAGAACAAAACATAGGCAGAACATTCTATCACATATATCACAGGGAGATCCTTTTTGACCCACCTCCTAGAGAAATGGAAATAAAAACAAAAATAAACAAATGAGACCTAATGAAACTAAAAGCTTTTGCACAGCCAAGGAAACCATAAACAACATGAAAAAACAACCCTCACAATGGGACATAATATTTGCAAATGAAGCAACTGACAAAGGATTAATCTCCAAAATTTACAAGCAGCTCATGCAGCTCAATATAAAAAAAAAAAAAAAAAAAAATCCAAAAATAGGCAGAAGACCTAAATACACATTTCTCCAAAGAAGATATACATGTTGTCAACAAACACATGAAAGGATGCTCAACATCACTAATTATTAGAGAAATGAAAATCAAAACTCTAATGAGGTATCACCTCACACCGGTCAGAATGGCCACCATCAAAATGTCTACAAGCAATAAATGCTGGAGAGGGTGTAGAGAAAAGGCAACCCTCTTGCATTGTTGGTGGGAATGTAAATTGATACAACCACTATGGAGAACAGTATGGAGGTTCCTTCAAAAACTAAAAATAGAACTACCAAACGACCCAGCAGTCCCACTACTGAGCATATACCTCGAGAAAACCATAATTCAAAGAGTCATGTACCACAATATTCATTGAAGCACTATTTACAATAGTCAGGACATGGAAGGAACCTAAGCGTCCAACAACAGATGAATGGATAAAGAAGATATGGTATATATATACAGTGGACACTTACTCAGCCATAATAAGAAACGAAATTGAGTTATTTTTAGTGAGGTGGATGGACCTAGAGTCTGTCATACAGAGTGAAGTAAGTCAGAAAGAGAAAAACAAATACTGTATGATAACAAATATATATGGAATCTAAAATAAAGTAAAAGGTTATGAAGAACATAGGGGCAGGACAGCAATAAAGACGCAGACGTAGAGAATGGACTTGTGCACATGGGGAGGTTGCAGGGTAAGCTGGGACGAACTGAGAGAGTGGCATGGACATATACACACTACCAAATGTAAAGTAGATAGCTAGTGGGAAGCAGCTGCATAGCACAGGGAGATCAGCTTGGTGCTTTGTGACCAGCTAGAGGGGTGGGATAGGGAGGGTGGGAGGGAGACACAAGAGGGAGGGGATATGGGGATATATGTATACGTATAGCTGATTCACTTTGTTATACAGCAGAAACTAACACACCAATGTAAATCTATTATACTCCAATAACGATGTTAAAAAAATAAATAACTTGGTTCAATTTAGTCTCTCCCACATATTTCATTAAGCAGTACCTTAACATCTCTGAGCTTAAATTCTCCAAACATAAAATAATGGTGCTAACTCCAATTTCAGTTATGAGATAGTCTGTAACAAAAATTAGCAAGCATCTATCACACAGTTGTGTTCTAAATGTTATTTATACCTACAAAAAAAGATATCTTTCTTACTAGTCAGGGAAGGTCATGTTCACGTATCAAAGTACAATTGAAATAAATTTACTTTTTTTTCCAATGAGAGCCCCAACTGCTTGAATGATTACAAGATAGTTTCAGTTAGTCTGTACATTTTTCTTCCTGTAGAAGAATAAACTGAAAGATAAACTATAATCAGAAAGTTTATTACATGGCATCAAATCATAACAAAGAAATAATTGGATCTTCTTTAGTATTAAGTTATGATAGCCTGAAGTGACAATGCTATTTATAGACATAGAGCAGAAAGGGAACAGTTTCTTTAGAAACATTCATTAGAGACATTTCACCCTTGGTGATGCTGGAGATAGAATGAGTTCTTGATATTTAACCTTCCCATTTACCATTTACATGATTATTATCTCTTTCCTCTCAGATTTTTACTTCTCTAGATATTGTGCTTTTTTTCCTCTTTTTACACATATATATATTCTTTTTTAGATTGTTTTCTGTTATAGGTTATTATGAGATATTTCCCTGTGCTATACAGTACGTCTTTGTTAGTTATCTATTTTATATATTTATATTAGTGTTTATATTTTAATCGCAAACTCCTAATTTATCCCCCCTTTCCCCTTTGGTAACCATAAGTTTGTTTTCTATGTCTGTGAGTTTATTTCTGTTTTGTAAATAAGTTCATTTGCATCATTATTTTTTAGATTCCACATATAAGTGATATCATATGATATTTTTCTTTGTCTGAGTAACTCCACGTAATATGATAATCTCTAGGTCTATCCATGTTGCTACAAATGGTATTATTTCATTCTTTTTTATGGCTGAGTAATATGATCTAAATAGACATTTCTCCAAAGGAGACATATGGGCGGCCAACAAGCACATGAAAATATTGTCATCACTAATTATTAGAGAAATGCAAATCAAAACTACAATGAGATATCACCTCACACTGGTCAGAATGGCCATCATCAAAAAGTCTACAAATAATAAATGCTGGAGAAGGTGTGGAGAAAAAGGAACCCTCTTACACTGTTGGTAGGAATGTATATTGGTATAGCCACTATGGAGAACAGTTTGGAGTTTCCTTAAAAAAACTAAAAATAGAGTTACCATATGATCCAGTGATCCCACTCCTGGGCATATATCCAGAAAAAAACTATAATTCTGGAAGATACATGCATCCCAATGTTCATAGCAGCACTATTTAAAATAGCTAGGACATAGAAGCAACCTAAGTGTTTATTGACAGATGAATGGATAAAGATATAGTATATATACCCAATGGATATTGTTCTTTCTTACTGAGAAAGTTTTAGTCAACTGAATTCTTTCCATGTGGCCTTCCATGTTTTTAATAGGGTGTAAAAATTCCTCAGACTCATTTGTTACCATGTACTGATTTGAAAGACTATTTATATGTTTGGCACTTTTGCTTTCTTAAATTCTTTCCCACAAATTAGACAGTTCCAAATTCTACCTCTATCTTTCTGTTACACCTTATAAAGTATCTACGAATGAACACTCTTAAAATCTTGTGATTTGTTGTTCCAGTAAGTAAAATCAACTAATCCTTTCAGCAAATTTCACAGTAGAAAATTTATTTATGATGATCTGTGAAATAGGTGAAAAAAAAGACAATAATTATTTAAGCTCTCTTAAAGGACTAAATATGTTTTTGTGTTTATTTTTTTCAGATGATATTTGCTGTCATTGTTTAGTAACATTTCCAAATGAAGGGCATGTTTTGAAGGAATATCCCTTCCTCCCAAAATGAAAGACCTAAATGCCAACAAATTCATTGACTAGCAGTTTACATGCTGGTACATTATAATTTTTCCTTTTTATTTTTTTTCTTTTTTCCTCTTTCTTCTCCTTCTCCTTCTCATTCTTCTTTGAATTTCCTATTTGATTTACTTTTAATAGTTTGACCTAGTAAAAGGAAATTTGGCAATTATATTACACACTCCCCTAGTTTCTTTATAATTTTTTTGAAATCTAAAACTCTGACAAGCATTATCTTATGCCATTCCCTTAATATAGTTACTAAACTGTTATACAGGGGATAAAATATTAGGAAAAAGTAATTTATTATTGTAAGATTAGATATGTCATTTATTTTATAATGTGTCACCACAGGATTTTTAGGCAAAATATTATCTAAGTTCATACATGAAAATATTTTGGCAATTACAGCTTGCCTACTTATTTAAATACTGCTTGTGTTAAATAAAAAAATATGTGTACAAGTATGTCTAATAAGGAAAATAATTACACATTAAGTTTTTTTTTTAATTTCATAAAATGACTTTAATTAAAAATATAAACTCCTACTTTAATTTCCCCATTCATTCAAAATATTCAAAGCTTCCACATCACTAAATAGCTTCAGGAGAGACTTATGTAGATTCCTCCATTATATCAATTTCTTTTATATTTCTTAATTTTAAAATTACTCGGTTGCTTTTTTTTTATGTCTGAAACATTTATATTAACATATTTCCATACAAATAACCAATGAATGTTTAGTATTAGTTGTTTTGTTTGTTTGTTTTTTAATACTGCAGGTTCTTATTAGTCATCAAATTTATAGACATCAGTGTATACATGTCAATCCCAATCGCCCAATTCAGCACACCACCATCCCCACCCCACCACAGTTTTCCCCCCTTGGTGGCCATATGTCTGTTCTCTACATCTGTGTCTCAACTTCTGCCCTGCAAACTGGTTCATCTGTACCATTTTTGTAGGTTCCACATACATGCATTAATATACGATATTTGTTTTTCTCTTTCTGACTTACTTCACTCTGTATGACAGTCTCTAGATCCGCCCATGTCTCAACAAATGACTCAATTTCATTCCTTTTTATGGCTGAGTAATATTCCATGGTATATATGTGCCACATCTTCTTTATCCATTCGTCTGTCGATGGGCATTTAGGTTACTTCCATGACCTGGCTATTACAAATAGTGCTGCAATGAACATTTGCGTGCATGCGTATTTTTGATTATCATTTTCTCTGGGTATATGCCCAGTAGTGGGATTGCTGGATCATATGGTTAATCTATTTTTAGTTTTTTAAGGAACCTCCATACTGTTCTCCATAGTGGACTGTATCAATTTACATTCCCAACAACAGTGCAAGACAGTTCCCTTTTCTCCACACCCACTCCAGCATTTGTTCTTTGTAGATTTTCTGATGATACCCATTCTAACTGGTGTGAGGTGATACCTCATTGTAGTTTTGATTTGCATTTCTCTAATAATTAGTGATGTTGAGCAGCTTTTCATGTGCTTCTTGGCCATCTGTATGTCTTCTTTGGAGAAATGTCTATTTAGGTATTCTTCCCATTTTTGGATTGGGTTGTTTGTTTCTTTAATATTGAGCTGAATGAGCTGTTTATATATTTTGGAGATTAATCCTTTGTCCGTTGATTCATTTGAAAATATTTTCTCCCATTCTGAGGGTTGTCTTTTCATCTTGTTTATGGTTTCCATTGCTGTGCAAAAGCTTTGAAGTTTTATTAGGTCCCATTTGTTTATTTTTGTTTTTATTTCCATTACTCTAGGAGGTGGATCAAAAAAGATCTTGCTGTGATTTATGTCAAAGTGTTCTTCCTATGTTTTCCTTTAAGAGTTTTATAGTGTCCAGTCTTACATTTAGGTCTCTAATACATTTTGAGTTTATTTTTGTGTATAGTGTTAGGGAGTATTCTAATTTCATTCTTTTACATGTAGCTGTCCAGTTTTCCCAGCACCACTTATTGAAGAGACTGTCTTTTCTCCATTGCATATCTTTTCCTCCTTTGTCATAGATTAGTTGACCATAGGTGCGTGGGTTTATCTCTGGGCTTTCTATCTTGTTCCATTGATCTATGTCTCTGTTTTTGTGCCAGTACCATATGGTCTTGATTACTGTAGCTTTGTAGTATAGTCTGAAGTCAGGGAGTCTGATTCCTCCAGCTCCGTTTTTTTCCCAAAAGACTGCTTTGGCTATTTGGGGTCTTTTGTGTCTCCATACAAATTTTAAGATTTGTTCTAGTTCTGTAAAAAATTCCATTGGTAATTTGATAGGGATTGCATTGAATCTGTAGATTGCTTTGGGTAGTATAGTCATTTTCACAATATTCATTATTCCAATCCAAGAACATGGTATATCTCTCCATCTGTTGGTATCATCTTTAATTTCTTTCATCAGTGTCTTATAGTTTTCTGCATACAGGTCTTTTGTTTCCCTAGGTAGGTTAATTCCTAAGTATTTTATTCTTTTTGTTGCAATGGTAAATGGGAGTGTTTCCATAATTTCTGATTCAGATTTTTCATCATTAGTGTATAGGAATGCAAGAGATTTCTGTGCATTAATTTTGTATCCTGCAACTTTACCAAATTCATTGATTAACTTTATTAGTTTTCTGGTGGCATTTTTAGGATTCTCTATGTATAGTATCATGTCATCTGCAAACAGTGACAGTTTTACTTCTTCTTTTCCAATTTGGATTCCTTTTATTTCTCTTTCTTCTCTGATTGCCGTGGCTAGGACTTCCAAAACTATGTTCAATAATAGTGGTGGGAGTGGACATGCTTGTCTCATTCTTGATCTTAGAGGAAATACTTCCAGTTTTTCACCATTGAGAATGATGTTTGCTGGGAGTTTGTCATATATGGCCTTTATTAGGTTGAGGTAGGTTCCCTCTATGCCCACTTTCTGGAGAGTTTTTATCATAAATGGGTGTTGAAATTTGTCAAAAGTTTTTTCTGCATCTATTGAGATGATCTTATGGTTTTTATTCTTAAATTTCTTAATATGGTGTATCACATTGATTGATTTGCATATATTGAAGAATCCTTGCATCCCTGGGATAAATCCCACTTGATCGTGGTGTATGATCCATTTAATGTGCTGTTGTATTCTGTTTGCTAGTATTTTGTTGAGCATTTTTGCATCTATGTTCATCAGTCACATTGGTCTGTAATTTTCTTTTTTTGTAGCATCTTTTTCTGGTTTTGGTATCAGGGTGATGGTGGCCTCATAGAATGAGTTTGGGAGTGTTCCTTCCTCTGCAATTTTTTGGAAGAGTTTGAGAAGGATGGGTGTTAGCTCTTCTCTAAATGTTTGATAGACTTCACCTGTGAAGCCATCTGGTCCTGGACTTTTGTTTGTTGGAAGATTTTTTAATCACAGTTTCAATTGCATTACTTGTGATTGGTCTGTTCATATTTTCTGTTTCTTCCTGGTTCAGCCTTGGAAGGTTATACCTTTCGAAGAATTTGTCCATTTCTTCCAGGTTGTCCATTTAATTGGCATGGAGTTGCTTGTAGTAGTCTCTTAGGATGCTTTGTATTTCTGTGGTGTCTGCTGTAACTTCTCCTTTTCCATTTCTAATTTTATTGATTTGAGTCCTCTCCCTCTTTTTCTTGATGAGTCTGGCTAATGACTTATCAATTTTGTTTATATTCTCAAAGAACCAGCTTTTAGTTTTATTGATCTTTGCTATTGTTTTCTTCTTTTCTATTTCATTTATTTCCACTCTGATCTTTATGATTTCTTTCCTTCTGCTAACTTTGGGTTTTGTTTCTTCTTCTTTCTCTAGTTCCTTAAGGTGTAAGGTTAGATTGTTTACTTGAGATTTTTCTTGTTTCTTTAGGTAGGCTTGTATAGCTATAAACTTCCCTCTTAGAACTGCTTTTGCTGCATCCCATAGGTTTTGGGTAGTCGTGTTTTCATTGTCATTTGTCTCTAGGTATTTTTTGATTTCCTCTTTGATTTCTTCAGTGATCTCTTGGTTATTTAGCAACGTATTGTTTAGCATTCATGTGTTTGTGTTTTTTAAGTTTTTTTCCCCTGTAATTCATTTCTAATCTCATAGCGTTGTGGTCAGAAAAGATGCTTGGTATGATGTCAATATTCTTAAATTTACTGAGGCTTGATTTGTGACTGAAGATATGATGTATCCTGGAGAATGTTCCGTGCACACTTGAGAAGAAAGTGTAATCTGCTGTGTTTGGATGGAATGTCCTATAAATAGCAATTGAATCTATCTGGTCTATTGTGTCATTTAAAGCTTCTGTTTCCTTATTTGTTTTCATTTTGGATGATCTATCCATTGGTGTAAGTGAGGCGTTAATGTCCCCCAGTATTATTGTGTTACTGTCGATTTCCTCTTTTATAGCTGTTAGCAGTTGCCTTATGTATTGAGGTGCTCCTATGTTGGGTGCATATATATTTATAATTGTTATATCTTCTTCTTGGCTTGATCCCTTGATCATTATGTAGTGTCCTTCCTTGTATCTTGTAACATTCTTTATTTTAAAGTCTATTTTATCTGATATGTGTATAGCTACTCCCGCTTTCTTTTGATTTCCATTTGCATGGAATATCTTTTTCTATCCCCTCACTTTCAGTCTGTATGTGTCCCTAGGTCTGAAGTGAGTCTCTTGTAGACAGCATATATATGGGTCTTGTTTTTGTATACAATCAGCCAGCCTGTGTCTTTTGGTTGGAGCATTTAATCCATTCACGTTGAAGGTAATTATCGATATGTATGTTCCTATGACCATTTTCTTAATTGTTTTGGGTTTGTTTTTGTAGGTCCTTTTCTCCTCTTGTGTTTCCCACTTAGAGAAGTTTCTTTAGCATTTTTTGTAGATCTGGTTTGGTGGTGCTGAATTCTCTTAGTTTTTGCTTGTCTGTAAAGCTTTTGATTTCTCCATCGAATCTGAATGAGATCCTTGCCGGGTAGAGTAATCTTGGTTGTAGGTTCTTCCCTTTCATCACTTTAAGTATATCATGCCACTCCCTTCTGCCATGTAGAGTTTCTGCTGAGAAATCAGCTGTTAACCTTATGGGATTCCCTTGTATTTTATTTGTCGTTTCCCCTTGCTGCTTTCAATAATTTTTCTTTGTCTTTAATTTTTGCCCATTTGATTACTATGTGTCTTGGCGTGTTTCTCCTTTGGTTTATCCTGTATGGGACTCTCTGCACTTCCCAGACTTGGGTGGCTATTTCCTTTCCCATGTTATGGAAATTTTTGAGTATAATCTATTCAAATATTTTATCTGGTCCTTTCTCTCTCTCTTCTCCTTCTGGGACCCCTATAATGCGAATGTTGTTGCATTTAATGTTGTCCCAGAGGTCTCTTAGGCTGTCTTCATTTCTTTTCATTCTTTTTTCTTTAGTCTGTTCCGCAGCAGTGAATTCCACCATTCTGTCTTCCAAGTCACTTATCCGTTCTTCTGCCTCAGTTATTCTGCTATTGATTCCTTCTAGTGTAGTTTTCATTTCAGTTATTGTATTGTTCATCTCTGTTTGTTTGTTCTTTAATTCTTCTAGGTCTTTGTTAAACATTTCTTGCATCCTCTCGATCTTTGCCTCCATTCTTATTCTGAGGTCCTGGATCATCTTCACTATCATTATTCTGAATTCTTTTTCTGGAAGGTTGCCTATCTCCACTTCATTTAGTTTTTTGTTTTTTTTTTCTGGGGTTTTATCTTGTTTCTTCATCTGGTATATAGCCCTCTGCCTTTTCATCTTGTCTATCTTTCTGTGAATGTGTTTTTTGTTCCACAGGCTGCAAGATTATAGTTTTTCTTGCTTCTGCTGTCTGCCCTCTGGTGGTTGAGGCTATCTAAGAGGCTTGATGGGAGGCTCTTGGTGGTTAGAGCTGACTCCTGGGTTGCTTTTTGTTTGTTGTTTCTTTTTAAATGAAAACCACTCACTGCCTCTGGTCGCTCTCGCGGCCGGCTCAGCCTCCGCACGGGCTGCAACTGATCCGGCGCAAGTCTGCCCCCTTCTCCATTAAGCTTTTTTTTAAGAAAGGTTGATTTTAGTCTATTTTCCCTTTGTGGGAGGGGAAAATCCACAGGAAAATATAATCAGTAAAGTGTATGATTTTATCTTCTACCTTTGACCAAACAGAACTGTCATAAAACACTGTTTCTTTTTAGAGAATTCTGAATATAATGAAGACCAATTATTTTCTTCAGCATCTACCTCAACTCACTAGAGGGTTTAGGTAATTAGACGTATGCAGTCATTTTATTTTTTCTATTTAACGATGATTTAACTAATTTAAAAAATAATACAATTGTATTGGACATTTTGAAGGCAGAGATATTTGCTTCATTTCCATAGTTTCAAATGTCACAAAATGCCAGTTACTTATTTGTCCTTATTTGCACCATGTGATTGCATGTTATTTTCAACACATAATATTAGTCATATATATGTGTATAGGTGTGTGTATTAAAACTCTATTATAAATCAGATATAAGTTATTCCAAGAAAAAAAAAAAGTGGCTTCTGGAATATAAGAACTGATGCATTTATTCATGCTTTGATTAGAACAAACATACAAACAAACAAAAAAGTCTCATCAATATGTATTGGAATTGCAATACATTGAGATTGCAAGGTGTTTCTGAACATGGACTTGTGATATAGATTATACAGCATTTCCAGATACATCTATCCTTCAATTCTGCATAATATCTAAACACCTTACTATAAAAATAATAAATTTACTTGTCCCTTCCTTGTAGTGCTTGCCAAAGATAGAGGCCGTGATCAAGGTAAGAAAAATGTAGTATGAGAGACCACAAAAAGTATGGCTAATTAATTTTATACATCAGAAGGTTTTTAGTGGGAGCTGCTATGATCAATTCACTTTTTAATATATCAAGATATAAAACATGTATGCATCACTTTTCAAGGAAAAATTTTATTTACATTTAAAGAATATTATTTTGTATATGTTAAAGTGTACACTACAAACACACAGTAAAATCGTGGAAAATTTAGAAATTTCATGTTAAAGTTCACTTAAAATCTATTAATTCAGACATTCAGGAAACACATTAAATATATATGCCAGACACTCTGTGTAGAGATGAGTGGATAGAAATGATTAAATAATAATTGAAGCCATGGAAGCTCACAGTCAGGTATATAAAAGAAAGAAAAAAAGAAGTATGACCTTGATCTAACAATTACACTAATCTTCTTAAAGTAAGGAAAATTTACTGTGAGAAACCACAAGAAAGACAGTTAATCCATTTTGTGGTAATCAAGAACAACTTCTTATAGAAAGGGGCACTTCTAGACTTTTAAACAGTTTTAGCAATTAGGCCAAGAAATAATTTAAAAAATGGCTTATGTACATGCAAAAAATATCTTGTGTTGTAGATACCATTGTATGCTTATCAGTCAACATTCCCTTTCATTGTTCAAAGAACCTCAGTGTTGTTCAGATATCACTCAACCAACAAAATGCATGAGGACAAGCAGAGAGAAGTTATTCTTCCACTCAAACCCCCCTAGAAATAATTCAATTGGTTCTTGTCCACTCTTAGTAAAAGGACAAGCTTTCATTCAGTAAGTTGTTAAAACAATAGATTTGACCTTCATCAGCATTTAACAAACTCACATGGAATAGAATATATAACTTGAATTATATTATTAGAATTATATGTATGTATATATATATGTTATAATCATATATATAATACAGATTATAATCAATAATATTATTGCTTCAATAATATATATTAATATTCTATATCTATATAGTCTAAATCTATATCAATATTGTAATATACATATAATATAATGTATATATCATAGAACCTCTCAGATACATCAATAATATTAAAGAATTTCTTCATGAAGGTCACATGGAAAATAAATTTTCTTCTGAAGTTTATGATAAAAATGTTCCAAAAATCTCTAGTTAAACAAATTTTAGTAATCTTGATTTTATGGTACATACATGATTTGTCTAGATGCAAACATGTGATAAAATATAAGGGAGAAACTACATGTGCCAACTAGGAAAGATTAATTTTCCTGATGAAATAGGGAGCCCCATGTTTATTCTATTTCCTCTTCTTCCTACATGGGATATTTTCATGAAGATGTGGTGACTCTCAGCCTTGCCTGGGGATACAAGAATAAGAACAAAAATCCAGCATACTAAGAATGTTAAAGCAGGAAGCTATAAAGCACCTGGGTCATTGTTGATATTTTGGAGCTGCTGCACTAAACTTGGAATTATTCATCTCCACATTTTCATTATGAGGGACCATCAAATGTCTAGCTTTTAAACTGCATTTGGCCGTCATTCTGTTTCTGGCAGCCAAGAACATCTTAACTGATACACGATGAGAATACATACTATTTTTCAGGGAAAAACAAATGATTTAGAAAGTTAAGAAATTCAGGTTGATGTGGGTTTGAAGCAGAAGAATAATAACTCACACATTGAGAATTTTGTTCTGTTTGTAGAGGAAGAATTAGTAAAGTTTTGAAGTCAGTTTCAAAGGGAGCAACTAGAATATGTTTAATCCATGAAAGATATGAGAACCAATGTTAAAGAAATAACTATGGTTTGAAAACAATTTGAGGACAATTTGGAAAGGTAATTGAGGTAAACAAATATGCCCCTAGAATATCTACCTGCTTTCTAGATATATTAACACATTATTAATATATAAGAACGAAGAAAGGAGAGGCACATTTGAGAACTTGATCATGGGTGATAATTTGAACAAGTAATTTAGGAAATGCTTGTGAAATTTCTAAATGGATCTCATTTATTCTACAAATACTTATTGGGTGCCAATGTGTACCTGAACTCATTCTTATGTGCGTAAATATATTAATGAGGAAAAAATAGCAACCAAAGATCATTCCCTAGTTGGGCATATATTTTTTGAGTGAAGACAAAAAGTGAATAATAAATACAGAAATCTATAATATAGTATTTATTAAAAGCTAGTAAATGCTATGGAAATAAGAGACAGAGAATAAAAAGGAGTTAAGAGTGCCTGCTTGGGCTGTGTGTTTTTGGTGTGTGTGTGTGTGTGTGTGTGTGTGTGTGTGTGTGTGTGTGTGTGTGTGTGTAGCATAGTCAGGGTAGACCTAATAGAGAATTTTACCATTTGATCAAAGACCAGAAGGAAGTTAGAAACCCAGTGATACTGGAAAAAGAGTATTCTTTCAGATGTTAGTAAAGACATTAACCAAGCTTAAGCTGGAAATATCTTGTTTCCAGAAGAGCAGGGAAGAAGGATAGTGAGTTGGGGCAAAGCAAACGGGTGGGGGAGAGTCGTAGAATAGATTAGTGAGTAAAAGGGGTAGAGTGTGATTTTGTCACGGGCTGAGGTCCCTGGGAAACTGGCAATAAAATGGAAATTAAAGACAGATATTAATCAGGGAGTCTTCTCATTATAACTACCTGTATGAAGTGACAAAATCAGAATAGTGCAGAAGTTAGGCCATGATGCAGTCACCTAAGGGGTTTAGCCAACCTTGGGTGGAGCTGGAAAGCTGAGACAGACCATCAGAATATTCCCCCATTGTATAGAGGACTTGCTTTATACTCCCTCAGTAGTCAGTCATTGGATGCAGGCTGCCCCTAGAAAGGAGTGTGACTTTGAGAGAAGCAATTCTCTTTAGCTGAGGCACTTCCTGTAGAAGTCTGACATATGAAAGTTTTCAGACAAGAAAACTTACCAGCAGCTGAATGAATAATTCCTTCTGTCCTGAAAGAGAAATCTAGGCCATGTAGCACAGTACCCACCATACCACAGAGTTTGATGTGATCAGTTATTCTCTTGTTTCATTTACATTCTAGGATCATCTCTTTCAATACTCTAGTGGAAAACTTTTCTTGAAGGAACATTGTAAAATGGTTCTGGAAATGAACTTCAGCCCACACCAATGCTGCTGGACTTGAGACCTCAGTAGATGAACATCATCTCTATTCTCTATTATCCATCCTAGATGACCCTCAATGTCTACCAGCACTACTGTTGGACCAGGTGGCATACATGGTAGAATGACCTACAGCCCTATCCCTGGTACGGTCTAAGACCTTCATTCTCCCACTCTTCTCAAAACATGACACTTGGACCTGTCTATTTACAATCAAACTGGGCAAGGGGATACCAAGAGACATCTAAGTGGATCAGCTTAATCTGAGTCATATTTGTCCATGCCCCACTATGTAACATCAGCCTTACCTCCTCCTGATGGTATAAATTATCCCAGATAGATGGAATAGCTTTTCTTCTTGTCTGATAATCCTTTGGTACAAGGAGCCCAATGTGTCCATGTTTAGTGTTGGTCACATAGACATATCTTTTGTATTCTTTTTGATCCTCATTCCTGATAGGGATGGAAAAGAACATACCAGATTATTAGACACATATCATGTACCTGAGGCCATATTAATCTACTGTAGTGAATATACTACTACTGGCCACAGTACTGATATTGGGATTACTACTTGTTGAGTTTGTGATAATTTGTAGTTATTCTCCAGAACCTGTCTAGTTTTTATAGGTGCCAAACTGATGAGTTAAATGGAAATATGATGGGGACCACAATCTCTGCATCTTTCAGCCCTTTAGATTAGTATTAGTCTTTGATTTCCCCTGGGATCCAGTATCTTGGCCAAGTTAGGAGAGGAAAGGGCAGTTTCAGAAGCTTCCACTTGTCATTTCTTACTGTAATTTTTCTTACCTCATAAGCCAAGGAACCTATGTGCGGATTGTGTCAACTTCCAATGATGTTGAATCCGATTACAGCTTTGGAAACCAAATATGTGACCACCAGATGATGTGTAGACTCAGTGAACCCACTGTGATCTGGACGTTATTTGTGCCAGTGAGGCTTCCTCTCCATGTTGATTGATCTGAGTGTGACCTGGGAAATACTTTCAGGTCTGTCTCATGTTCTGCTCTAATTGCAACAAATGCACACAGCCTAGCACATGTGTCCTGGCTTCCTGACACACAGATTTGACTGCGATCCTTAATGACTTATTAAATAGTTTCCCCCACATCCTCCTAAAAACATGGTCAGTAGATGGGTGTCCACCCTTACACATTACATCTACAATACCATGACTTTTGTACCCATTTCCAATGTATCCTATAGGAAATCTGAACTTTTCTTCCTCACTTAATAAGGGCAATCATTTTCATAGTTATTCTAAGAGTGTGTTAGCATTGTTTCCTTGAGGTTTTGCCAGAGCATTTAATACTGTATACCAGGAGACTTCTCCCAAATTGATGAAATCTCTCTTGTTCAATTTTGTGATCTGCCTCCTTTGGTCTGGCACCCCAAGCAGCAGTTCCATATATACTCCCTTCTCCTGCTGGTACTGAAAATCCTTCTTGATATGGTCCCTTTCCTTCTTTAACAGGTCTGAGGAGTTAGTTACATTATTTGACCCAAGTTATAGATAAATGAACAAGAGGTCAATGGAGATAATATCCTGAGAGAGCTTATATTACCCTGAAGAACCGAGACCTTTAATTATCTTCAAGCAAGGTAGAAGTGCTAACCCTTAATAGGATGGAGTGGATCATTTCTGTAACTCAAGTGTATTAACCTAGATGTACCTTTGTCACATTGGGACACTTTCTGGGAAAATTGGAGAACTGAAAACATCAGTAGCTGAAATGGTTACTTCAGTCCTGAAGGGAAGATCTGGATCACAGCATTCATGACAGCCTTGAAGGTCTTTGTAAGCACTTTGCCTTTCACTCGGAATGAAGTGGGCAGTTTTAATAGGACTGCATGAAAAGAAGGAGACTGAGAACAGAAACTTGAGAAAAATTGAGTTTCAAGTGTTGTGGGAAGATTGGAAATTCCATAAAATCACCTAAGAAGTAATAGGCAAGAATGATATAATTGAATTAAAGGAAACAGAAAGAAAATTTCAATTAGGAAGTTATTAGCAGTGCCAAATTCAACCATAGGCAAGACTGAATTTAGTAAGAGATAAGTTGTGACTTAGGTGAGTTAAATGTAGTGAGAGTTTGCAGGGATGGGAATATATATTGAAGAAATGAGAGGTGAGAAAGTATCCATTGACAGATATTTTTCTCAAGAAATTTGAGCATGAAGAGAAGAAGGAAGATAGCTAAAGAAGGTTATGAAATACTAGTTTTTTTTACTTTGTTTGTTTGTTTTGGTCTTTTGGAAGAGGCTGGAGTGCATTTCTATTCTGACAAGAGCAAGCAATTAAAGAGTGGGAAGCTGAAAATGAGGAGAGAGAATAATAGCTGAATGGCCTAAAGAGGATGGTATCCAAATTTGCTTTTGACCAAACTCTACAGTAGTTATAGAAATGGAATCAGCCTGGAAAGAAAGAAAAGAGAAGACAAAGAGAAATGAAATAGAAGTGCAAAATGAAAGGGTACTGTGCTTGGTGCTTTCAATGAAAATAAACACAAGAGAGTGAAAAAAGCAAAAGATCATTTGTGGTCAGAAAGAAAGGCATTATAATTGAAGATTTTAGACAGGATATTTCTGAGTTAGACAACTTTATAGATGTGGGTTTGGAAATAATTTTGCAATAGTTGAATAAAAAATAAGTCACTGTTTTGAGGATGACAAATACTTGTGGCTAAGCTTCTAAATTGGGGTATTGAGACCAAAGTCAGATTCTCATCAAGGATGGGACCCATCTTGGAGAGATCTTTCGAGAAACAGGAAGAGAAGCCAGAGAGTTAGTAAATAATTCTGTTGAGGAGAGATAAAATGATGGTATAAATTCAGAGGTATACCTGAGCCTCAAAGGAGGGAAATTTATGGAACAATAGAGAGTACCAATTCAGAGCTAAAGAATATCAACTTTCCTCCCCTCTGTCTGGGCATGTGAGAGAAGAGCATTTCCCTCTGAGAAGAGTGCAAGAAATAAATCCCTCTTCTCAAGTTAAAGTCAGGCTTCAGTGAAACAAAGGAAGTGGCAAGAACATCTTGTCAAGATTTGGAGAATTGGGGTAAATTAATTTATTGTGAAAAAAGCCTCATAAATTGAAGGATTACGCAACTGACCATTCAAAGCTGGGTGTCTTTGCAAGTGTAAGGAGCTAATACTGGTAATTGTGAAGCAGCAACAGATGTAACATGGTTCATCTCTACCTCGGATGCTGAGTCACCTTAGATATAAAGGATACAGTTAAAAATATTTTAGAGAGATATTAATTGTAAAAGATAAGTGTAAGATGAAGAAATATGAAGTTGCATGGGATTTTAAAGATGAAAAAGTGACTACTATGTATAGTATCAGATAAATAGAAGGAGAATGAGAATTATAGAGTGGGGTTTCAAATGAATTTTTAAAAATTTAAGAAGCAAACATCATGAAAGGTTTTTTTTTTTTCCCTCACAAATGTAAAAAGCCATTTATGAACTCAGCCAATTACATTAACAGAAAAGTGAAATTTCACATTATTAGCTAAAAGAATACTGGAGATTATCTTGCTCAAACTTGTCATTTCTGACACAAGGGAACAAGTCAAAGGGATTAACATACTTGCAAAATATCCATAGCCAGCTGGTCAAGGAGAATAAGACTTTCTAAAATTGTTTTTACCAGGTTTTATAAAAATGTAATACTCAGATGTATAGTTCATGATAAAATAATTTGTAAATTATGTAAAGTGAGCTTTTAAAAATAATTTCTATTTTTAATATTTAGTAGAAAATAGATATACATATATTTTAGGAGATAATCCCGTACTAGGCAAATGTTGAATCCATCTGTGGTATTGTACACCAACAGTGCCTTGAAACAGTGATATATCTGTGATACTCCATATATTTTTGTGTAACGGGGGAGCTTATTAACTTTTTATATATGTACCAATACCCTTCTGTATATCTATATCCACATGTGCATCTGTAATGACATCTATATTCATATCAAACTTATTTCTATCCCTATCCCTATCCCTATATCTGTACCTATAACTATACTAATATCTACTTATCTATCTACCTGGCATTATAATTATGTCTGATATCTCATATTCTCAGTAATACAAACCAAGTTCATTAACAATTATAAAATAACTCTTTATAATTGATGATGTATTTTGCCTTTCAAAGTGTTTTACCTGACAGAGCAATCTTCAAATACTTTGAGATTTAATATCATCAATTTTCACTTCTACACAGTTTCCAAATCTCCCTGGTTGTGGCCCTCATACATCTTGCATCAGCACACTTCTGCAACACATTAATTTAAAATAATTATAATGAAATAAAAATAATAAAACACATTGCAGTTAAAAATAAGCCTCTTTTGCAAAAGAAATTTGTCTAAATGACAGTGATTTATTTTAAATGTTAAAGATTTAAGTTTAATGTTTGTGTGTGCATGTTTGTGTGCATGTGTGTATGTGAGAGAGAGAGTCAGAGACAGGGAGAGAGAAAGTCAGAGTTGTGTTATTACTGTGTTTATTTTTTATGTGGACAATAACTCTGAAGGACAAAGCTGTTAATTGTTCAAGCCACTCTGTACTTTCAGGAAAGGAGCTCCAACACACATGTAAATCAAAGCATTTTTTTTTTTTTTTTTTGTATTTTGACACTAGAAAATAAGGAAAGAGCTGAATAGCTTTATAAGTTGAGCTATAAATTAATCTATGAATATATATTTAGTAATAAAGAGACGTAAAATAATGAATTACCTATGCTGATCCCTTTTTTCTATTTGAATTCTAGATAAATCGATGATACAGAGAAGGGTGATAAATAGATAGATAAAATATATCTGAGGATTTTTCTGTGCTTTGAAAGCATATTTATAATACTATGAAGCTGTGAGTTGAATTTTCTCCACTGACTTTTGTTGATAGATTAATATTACTATCTTTCCCTGGATACTCTACCTATTCCTCATTTAATTATTGCTTTTTTCTTTCTTAGAGGTTAAAATAATTGCTTTAAAATATTTTAAAGACATTCTTTTTAAGTTTGAGAGCACATTTTAATTTCTAACAAAGGACTCATGTTTCTTTGTATAATGAGCTATGTATTGTGTACTTATGCATTTTTTCTCACATTTTTTCCAATGTAATTTCACTCTAGACCTTCTACTGTATTATAAGTCATGTAAGTTTGTAATTTAGGCATGGATAACTAAGTTGAAGAAAATAAATACGATTGGAGGCATTATCCCAATGGGTTATTAAATCAATTTGGTCTCATTAAAAAACTTTGCACACCGACATTGTATTGGGCACTGTACTAAATATGAGGAATACAAATAAATATATGCTCTAATCAGTCTTCCAAAAAGTTTATATTTTAATATGGGAAACATAAATAAGTAAATGCCTGTAGTATAGTTATGAATATTTATGAGAGGCCCTAAGCTATATAAAACAGGATAAGCATATTCATATAAGCATTTCTATATTATTCACAATCACGCATAAAGCCCCTTGCATAGACTATACATATATGCTATGTTTATGTATGTAATATTTGTTGAGAGAAAGGCTAAATGAATGAGTGCATGAATGAAGTAAGTTATGCACTAAGTTAAACAGAGACACCAAGGAAGCAGTAACTTACTGTGTTTGAGTGAATCAGGGAGGATGTAATAGTAGAAGAGATGATTAAGTTCAGTCTTCCAAGACACAGAAGCTGTCCACCCTGATTGATGCAGGACATGGAATTCCAAGCAGAATGCAGAACCTGAGCAAAAGCTCAGAGGTCAGGGATGGAAGAGCTCATTCAAGAACTGAGAGCATCCTCACATGACTAAGGGACAGTGCATTGAGGAAGAAGAGCTAAGGCTGAAGGGTTTGCCAGAGAGATGCAACCACACATTTATGTACTTTTGAAATGTATTCAGGTATCCCGCTCCATTCTGATTTCATTAAGCAAAAATGGCACATTTTCTGTTTATTCTATTCGTTGCCTCAGAACCCTTTTCATCACATCATTCCAAAGAGCCACTAATACTATTTTTGAGTAGCCATATGAGAAGATACCTAATTGGCAATTCTATTATGCTAAATAATTAAGGAATATTAAAGCAATGTATAAAATGATGACATTGGCATTTTGTAAAGATTCCCTTGGGGCAGCATCCAGGGTGAACTGGAGAGAGCAGATGATAAATATTATTTCTCTTTATGTGTTAAAACTTAGATCTTGTCAGCCCAATGTTTATTTGCTTAGTCAGAAAATGTCCTGAGTACTGAAAGGATTATATTTTTCCAAGAGGAGATTTAAGTAGCAGAGGGAATATAATTAGATACACTTGGTATTCACAACTGCCAAATTGCCAACGGGTATATTTTAAATATCTTTAAATTAGGTTTCTTCATTTTCACTCCAAGGTAACATTTGTGTTTTCAACCTGCAAGAGTGGAGAATAAAATCAGTTCAGCGCCTCTCCAGTTTGTGTTTACCAACTACTCTAATCACTAACAGTCAGATCACTCATTGTAAATGCAACAGTACATTAGATGACAGTATGTGACACTAATCACAAAAGTTACCTTCAAAGAATATGAACCTACATAAGGAAATCAGCCCTGAAATCTTAGAAGTCTTAGTGAAACCAATTTATACTGCTTCCTGTTCCCATTAAGTTCTTACATTTTCTTCTTAATTGGAATTTCATCTAAACAGAATTTTGAATATCAGAATTCCAGTTTTTTATTTCATTATCATGGAGTGTAAATTATTAATATGCAATGAGAAGAGAGGGCTTGCAGTGTGAGTTATGGCTAAGGGTCAGATAAAGTGTTATATGCCCTTTACAGTTTGTTATCCAATATGCATCATAGCTGAGTCAGAACATGTGATCAAATTTTATACAAGTTCACTATGTGACCCTCTAAATTAAGGACAACTCATTGTTAGCTCTAACACTATTAAGATCAGTTTCACATATAGATTAAAATATATTCATTTAAAATATACTGTATTCAAAGCACAGGCTTTTAGTGCTGTATCTACTCATAAGTGTACTCACATAAATAGCATATACCTTAATGACAATGCACACAAATTAACAAATGATTACTATTCAATGATTGTTCCATTCAGTTCACATAGGTTTCCCTAAGAAAGCTGTAGAATTAAGTGGATGGCAAACACAAAGATTGATGTGATTTAAAGGCAAGAGAATAGGTTTTGGAGTCAATTTCTAATGCAACATTGTTCAAGCTATAATATCGTGGTGAAAGAATATAAACTCCAGTTGTCTCTGCTTTAATACTAAAACCAAATAAGTTAGTGTTAGTAATAGTACTTCCTCATAGCTATAGGTAACTACAAATATTAGCAGTACTGTTGCCATTGGCTACAGCTGAGTTCATTGAAAATCAACTAATTGAAATTTTCCTGTTTACAGTTCTACCACACATTTAGATAATTCTACATGACTGAGTCACTCTGTCAATATCCCAGAATTTAAAATAGAACCTTGGTGTTAGTGGCATAAATATTTGCCATTTCAACTTTTCATGAATAATTTCAAAGATCAATGGTAAGTGTTATGTACATGACATGTACAAAATTATAATTTTGTTGGAATTCACATTTGAATTATGACTGTTTAGGTTGGTCCCATCCATATCCATAGTGAGTAAAATTAGTCACATTAAAAAACACATCTCCAAGTTAGTCTGGGTTGTCCTGAAAACAGAGCCTGAGACAGTGGCATGCATGAAGGCAGTGTATTTGCAAAGTGACCCCAGATATCAGGTGTAAGGGACAGAGAGGAAGAGGAGGGCTGTGAAGTGAACTAGGGGAAGTGGAATGTACAAGGAGGGAAGTCAATACAAAGCTGTGCTGTACAGTTAGTTACAGATGTGATTCCCTGAAACCTCACCCTGTGAGATCTTTGGAAAAATCTGTGAACTGTATTCTCAGACTTTCTACCCAGGGCAGGAAAAAGAGGTAGGATTTATCTGTTGTCTCCAGATCCCTATTGGTCAAATGTGAGCATTAACGGCCACAAATACAGGTCATGCATGTATGAGGGATGAGCATTTATCAGGGCAGAGCTGATTTCCTTAGGCATCCTGTGTTGCAGCATCAGAGAAGCCCAGAGCAAGAAGGAAGTAGTAAGCAGCATGGTTTGGAAGTGAGGCACTGTTGGATTCCACCTGCATGAAACTGATTGAAGCCCTTTGGGTGATTGGTTGTCACACACTGAGTGAAGTAGCAGGGAGGCAAGGAAGATTTTGAAGTGGTATACAGGAAGTTTCCAATATATTAAACAATTTTCTCCTCTAAAAAGTTGTTATTTCTTACTCCTGACATATCTGGTGAGAATCTGGGAATCTACTGCATATAGCATTTTCTGCCTTGAATGGAAGATGAGAATAAATGTAAAAATTTGTGGAATGAAGTGAAATTGATGTAGAAAAGTGTCTAATATGAGGGGTTCTCTTTTGTAAATTGATAATATCAAATTTCCTGCGTGGCAAAAGAAATTGACCTGTGAAACTTCATCAGTTTATCATCATTTCTTACAGGGCCATATTGTGATTTAAAAATTCTGAAACAACCAATTATGTGTGATATAAGAGAAAATGTAAGTGATATTAAACTCAAGAAGAAATCAAATTAGCCCATTTGCAATACGAACATTCTTTTGATATTTAGTTATTAGCCATCTAACTTCTATAAAATATTTTGAAAGTTATTCTTCAATTTAATTCAATTTAATCATCTTAATAAGTATTTACTGAATGATAGCATTATGGTTTTAGACCTCCAGGAGGTATACTGGTCAAATGCTAAGGGTTAAGACTGAGAAGATGCATTTTGGACTCGATTTTTTTTTCTCATATACCTTTTCGTGACTTTGGAAATCAATTTGGCTTTTGGGGGATTTAATTTTCTCACCTTTAAATGAGAGATTCAATAAAATGGACCTAATACTCCTTTAATTTATGCAATGCAATGAATCTTCTTGACATAGATCCTCTAGTATGGCCGTCTATACTCATCCCAGTATGAAACAAATCTCATGTTCTATAACGTTTTTCCTATGTCTTATATTGCATATAATTTTAGAACCATCTTTCCAAGCATGGGCAACTGAATCTTTACAGAAATATAAATGCCTGTGTTGCTATAACTATTACTAGCATACCCTAGCGACATTTTACTGTCCAAAAGATTCTGTTTGAATCTGAATCATAAATGTGTTCAAAGACTCTCATAGTTTTTCTTAAAAGCATATGTAAATGACACTGACTTTCTTGAGCTTATCACTGTAAATGTTAACCTTATAATAATGCTTTATAGGTTTTTGTTTTATACTCAGCTAAAGGTAATTAAAACTACTGGTTTATATCATTTATTTGCATCAGAAAAAATTTTTTTATCATATAAAAACTTCTGTTTAAATTGTGGAACTGAAATATTATACAGCTTCTTATTGCTTGTTGTCATTTTGAGAGACATAGTTTTATAAAGTATTGAATTAAGTTCAGAAATAGCATTAGCGATGCAGTTTTTCTGTGCCTGCATGACAACTAGTAGTAAATTTACTTGTACTTAAAGATTGCTCTATGTGCTGTCAGGTTTATTGGCTAATTTCCACTGTTACCACTGCTTGAAACTGAACTATTATAATGTCATTCTGTTAGAAATTCAGTCCTCGCAAAATTACAGGTTTTTACATTTTTTCATTGTTTTTTCCTTACTTAAAGCTGAAATTTTTTAAAGACTAGGCAAGTGTGACACTGACAAGGAAGAAATAAGCAACGAGTATGCCAGAGGAAAAGGATGATTAAACACACCATACTTCTCAGTGGTACAACACTGTGATCACACAGCATTTTATGCATAACTTCCAAGGCTCAACAAAATTATTGAGTGTTTTGGCACCCATATCATCACTGTTGTATATCCTTTTGGCAGCTGTTATGATTATTAGCCTTGTGATGATGATTATACTCTGGATGCTCCTTTTGGCTCAACTGTTCTTGGCTTATTCTTCCTCAAGACCAGTGAAAGCCAAGCCAGAGCAGTGACCTGGGAGCAAGCCAGGGTGGAGTTTTGTCTGGCTCTTTCATTGAATGCACGCTTGATAATCACTACATTTTAAAGGCATAGAAACAAGAACCATTTAAAATTTTGTAAACCTGATAATCATTGTTTATGCTATTGCTTAATATTATAGACAAAAATATGTTGGTACTTAACATAAAAATAAACAAAATGAACTAATTCAAATCCCAAGTTTTCTACTGATTTCTTAAATTTTTTATTCTCATATTCAGTTTGCTATAAGTGGGAACAAGCATACTTGGCCATTCAAGAACATTGACTTGTGAAGATCAAAATTTGAATGAGGTATTACAGTGTGAAAATGAGTGTAAACCACATGCTTTTAGAAATGTGTAAGACATTTTTTTTTTTTTCAGTATTGACCTAGTCCATCCTAGCTTTATATATACCTAAATATGTTTTGGAGAAAGAAATTAGATTTTTCAAGTCACAGACTGATTGCTTAAAAATTAGTCTGCTTTAACTCAAAGAATAAGTTTGAAAAGTTTCAGTATCAATAGTTTGAAGCCTCAAAAGAAAGTACATATAAACAGAATATCTAAGATGAAACTAACGTTGTCATTAATGTCAATTCAGTGTATGATTTTATAAATTGAATTATAATTCATATGCATGAAATCAAGTACACGCTGTCATCCTATGTAAAGTAAATAGCTTTGAAGTCAAATTACATGGAGCCAAATCTTTCAGGCTTGGGGTTCTTTTGTTTTTCCTCACTCATTTAACAGTGGCCAATATTAAGTTTCCTTGAGAAAGCTTATTAATCAGAATCCCAATGGGGCATACACTCATCTTCTTTATATTCTATGCAAAATTTTGGAAACGTTCGTGCTTCATAAATGTTTATTAGAGGAACTGATGAATACCATGAGTGTAAGTCCATATAAATGTCATTGTGGTTCTTCATAGTGTACGTGAGTTAGTACAGCTCTGTTGGAGCTAAACAACTTTTCAAGAAGAATGATGAAATACAAAACATTAACAAAAGTGCTTTAATTAATTGTCAAGTTTTTGTTTCATTGCTTATGTAGCTATATTTTAGGATATACTTTATACAAATATTTAAAACCTTGGTTTATGCATTCTATTGATTTTAACATTTTTTCTTTCATTAACATGATAGAGGAGTGAGTTTATACATTTAATAAACTTGGGCTTTCCCCAAACTGTATGAAAGCCTGGGATTATCAGCCTAATTATATAATACTATAGTGTAAAATATGTGTGTATATATGAATATGCATATGTTTTATGTATATAATACTTTTTCTCACACTTAAAATGTGGGAGTAAATAATATGCATATTATATGTATATAAAATTAATATATACATACATCTATGTGTGTGTATATATATAAATATATGTATATAGTCTCTTTCTTTCTGCATCTGTACATTGAAGACCTGGACTGTTCATAAATTACAGGAGGCTTTTAAAAATGGTGGATAACAACTTTTTGTCAGGACTTTAAAATATAAGGAAAAACTATCATAAGTTGAAAAGCCTTTAGACTCTATATACCTAGTACATCAGGATCCAGAAATAAAAGTCAATTGACTCTAACCAAAGAAACATCTTAGCAACACCTAGATTCCTAGGAAGATAAAATTGGATTGCCTTATTGTATTCCTAAGAGAAATGGTTACCATAGGGTGAAATCCCCAAGTTCTACTCTACCTGCCAATAGGCAAGTATGTGACAATTCTATCTAAAATTACTACTGTGTTGTGATTTCAAAGTGTATCCTTTGTTTCCTCTTGGAAGTCCTACACCATTTATCCCTGATATTCTTGTCTGATTTATCACTTTGATAAAATTGTACCTCAGACAGATATTAAGATTTGCAGGCCAAGAAAAAAGAGTAAAATCCAAGAAAAGATTATATGTGTAGTAATTATATCTTTTGGATCATAGTATTTCCATGTAAGTATTTGTATTTTATAACTGGAATACTAATGTAGGAATGTTATTGGCTATGAAGGATTTAATAACCATATTAAGATAATATTTATCAAATTTTGTTCTGTTCAATCCAATGCAACTATGCCAAACTTTTATTCAGTTAATGTAGACAGACATATATAGGAGGGAAAAAAAAACATAATCTTGAATCAAAATATGGGCAGGTAAATAATATCCATGCATAAGCTAGCCTCATACAGGCATTAAGTGCTAAAATAGATGTTCAAAATGTGTCATTGTGGCTTAGAAATATATATATATTAATACCCTTAATACCCTCTAAAATTTGACAGTAAGTAAGAGGTTTTTAAATTTTGCCCTAGAATATCCTTATAGTCCTCATAGATTAAAACCTTAGTTATGCTTGGAGTTGAAGGAGAGACAAATCAGTTGGTCCAAGCCCTGGAATTAAATAGATGATAGGTAAAGATAATGATAGATGATAGAAATAGATAGATAGATAGATAGATAGATAGATAGATAGATAGATAGATAGATAGATAGATAGATAAACAACAACTCTATTTTTGGTCTTTGCTTAATGAAAGTGTTCCAATAATAAACATACTTGAAAATACCTGGTTTAGTTTTAAGCCACAATGATATTTAGAGGTCAACCAATGAGTATCTTTCAAAGATGTAGCTGGCAATTGTTCAGAACATTTTTCTTCTGACCGATGTATTTGCATGCAAGATTTCACTTACAATGAACCAAATTGCCTACTATGTAGGCAACAATGATAGTGTTGTGTTAAAATTGTACACTTTTGCACACTTTCTTCAAGAAAAGTGAGCATTAGAGTGTTAGAGACTAAATGTTTCTCTTTAATGCATGATGACCTTGTCAAGATGTTGACAAAAATGTGGCAGGTAAGTATATTGTGCACGGGTCAGCAGGCTTTGGGCTTGTCAAAAACATGATCCACTACTGTGCCTACCTTTATTTCTCAGCAGGAGAATATCTGAAGTTTTAGTACAAGAAAATGTACAAAAAGTGGGGGAAAAATAAAGAAAATCGACAAAGAAAAATCTCTATGAGCTGTCTTAGTGTTTAGTTACCTCATACTAAGTGACATTGTAAACATTTAAATACAGATATTAGCTAGAATTGATGCTGAATCACAGAAAGAGATTTGAGCTTCCCCATCAATCATCAGAAATCTGTTATGCTTATTTCTGTTTTGTTTTTTTCTATGTAGTTTTTTCCTTAGCATCAAATTACTCAGAATCATTCCTTTACATATTACAAGTTAAAATGTCAGTAAGTACATGTTTAGAATTATCGTTCCCTGCCAGTGTTACATTGCTAATTCTGTATTTAATAAAATAAATAAGCTCCCTGTGTAGTATAAATTTTTAATTCAATTATTAACTTGCTTCATGGTTAATAATACTTGCCCTAGTTACCTTGCACTGTTATCAGAACAAATGAGAATTGTTTATGGGAAAACACTGAAGCCATGTCTGTAAGGCACTGTCCAGATGCCCTTTCAGTACTAAAATCTTATTTTTTCTGCAGCTGGGATTGTTGCCACCAGACAGTCCTGTCAGCTTTGGAATTGATTTGGCTGAAGAGATTCCTCAGCTTCATGGTCCAACCCGATTTGCAGGGTAGTGTGCATCAAATTACCAGTTGTTAAAGGTATGTAAAGGCCTGGCCCCTCAAACTTACTCAGTACAATTACAGAGACCCCTATGGAGTTTGCTTAGGCCTTTGTTGAGACTACGTTACAGCCCAGCTTCTCTCTGCCAAACCCTCTTCTTTTCTTTCCATTTACTGCTGTATTCACTATACACTTAAAATGGTTAAAATGGTAAAATTTATGTTATATGTCTTTTATCACAGTTAAAAGAAAACAAACTACTGATTGGTGAAGGTAATGTGTCTTAATTTCAAATGTATGTTAGATACACAGGTTCCACTTCATAAAATAAACTAAACAAGCTTAGCTAATGCGAGTTTTGTTACACTGGATACTTTAAACCACCACATTAAAAATCTCCCAAAACAAAACTATTAACCAATTTGGATATATGAATTTGTGCAGTTCTTCCTCTTGTTGATAATAACCTTCAATCTTTTCCTCAACTTTGATATACATACATATATAGATGATTATACAGTTTTCATTGATATTCAAAGTTCCATATATAAAATAAAGGAATATCAGAACAACTAGGGAAAAAACAGTGGGAAGTAAATGCTTTAGACCCAGAGTATTGAAATAATATAAATTAGAAAAATAGATATTTTCTTTTATACTGCCTTTCTGTCCCTGAAGCATCTTCCAACAAAGCTCCTTCTGCATTTCTAAAGCTTCCTTTCATTCCCCAATCCTCCCTTTTCCTTCTAATTTAGGATGCTGATTTTAATCAAATGTAGTTTGGAGGCAGCTGATAAAATGATGAAATATTAGTGTACTGACACACGTGCACACAAACACACTATCTCCTATATTTATACACCTATTTGAATTTGGAACCTTACACATTAATTGACTACTAGAAGTGTAATCACTGAATGTTGCCATTTAGAAGGTCAACCAAACAATTATAAAACTCAGAACTGTAAGAAAATAAATATATCATAAACCCCCCATCATCAACCATTATTCCGTTCATATGTGAACGTCTATCTTGCCTACCTCCTTATGATTTGATGCAGGTTTGGACTGGATATGATCTCATTTACAAGATTGGTACTTAAACCAATGAACTCCCAGGTGTAGTTTCCCTATATTTGAAATAAATTCATAGTTTTCAACCCAAGGGGTGGTTTTGACTGTTGGGAGCAAGTATTTGAAATAATTAATGAAAAATAGATAATGATAATTTTGTAGTATAAGATTACCAATAGAGAAGTATCTTGCACTGCAATTTCAATATGAAATCATCTCAATTAAAGTTAGATCTATCATACAATGTAACTAATTATAATAATATAGCTAATCATGAATTGATTGTCTTTAGGAAATATTGAAACAGACTGAAAATTCAATTCTCAGAAAGAGGATCTCATATTTGAATTTTCACATATTGTGTTGAAATTTGTTTAAAACCATATTCGAGATTGCATTATTAAACCTCATCCTTTTTTAGGGAAATCTGGATGAACTCAAACCACAGAGTAGTGAGTAGGAGTCCAAATATTCCATAAAATGGTCCAAGGTTCCTCTGCATTCCACCAATATTTGTGATCTGGAATTACTTTGCAGTCCAGGAAAAAGGGTAAAAAAATGAATTGAAATGGCTTCCTTTTCCTGTAATTCTCATATCTTTTCCCATGATGATCAGGCAATTTTGACAAGCCTGTCATAACTATCTGGAAGCAGATATGCCATATTTAAGGATGAACAGAAAGGTTAGCTTGTCTTTTTCCATTGTTCAAAACAAAATAAAAATATATAATTTTGAAGTAATAATATGTTCCACCTTACAAGGAACAGAAACAAAATGCACAAAAAGAACAACAGAACTCTAACCAGGGCCCTGTTCTCCAGATATTTAGATGGTTAAGACAGTAATGAAATCCTTCTCCTTGGTCCACCCATCATCAAGATGCTGAAAAAATTTGGATGGTTGGGATAGAAATCATCTTGGCTGAGGGATAGGAGATAAAGAGGATACAGGGAGATAAGGCACATCCAAAGGTCACAGGGAAGTGGTAAAGAAAGGAAAGGCAAGAGGACGACTGTTGAAGAATGGACAGAGAAAGAATGTGGAAGAGAATGAGGAAAGGGGAAAAATAGAACAGAAAAGGGAAGAAAAGAATGGAAGTAATAGGGAAAGAGAGTGACACAGAAAGATGGAGATAGAAATATTAAAGTACAGTAAGTGAGACCAGAGTTTCAAAAGACCAAAAAAACCCACGAGCTTAAGATAAAATAAAGGTTTGCCACCAAGCTTCCAACAGAAACCTGCTAATCCAGGCCCCTGAATCACACTGTCACCCGCAGATTCCAGCACACTCAGGCAAGACCCACAGCTTCAGGCAGGTTCCTCATTTCCAGGTTTCCAGAGACCACTTGTGAACCTAGGGCCCTTTCCCACCTGGGTACTGGCCACCTCCAGCAGCCCCAAGTGGCTCAGCAGCTTCCTCAGCTCCAGGGTCTCAGAGGGTTTCTGGGAACCTAGAGATCCAATCCATCTTGGCACCTGCTAGTTCCTACAGCTCCAGGTGGCTATTGTGGCCCCAGGTTCCCTCAGGCTTCCACAAACCTAGGCTGCCAGCAGGCTTCCATGAACCCAGCTCCTGGCTTACCTTACCAATGCAGGCTCTCGTGGCATTGGGCAGTTTCTGTGGTGCCAGGCTCCAAGCAGGCTGCTGTGCACATGCGCTTACAGCATATCCAGCACCAGCCAGCTCCAGCACACTTGCATAGGTCCTGTGACCTCAGGCTCCCCATCAGTGTCTGCAAAGTTAGGCTACATGAGGTACCTGTGAACCCAGGGTCAAAACTAGGCCTAAGGCTGGCTGACTACCACAGAACTAGGTTTTTGACCACCCATGCACCAAGACTCCCAAGGATTCCCACAGCCAGCCCACCCTCAGACACTATCAGACAGATCACTAGAATCTCTAAATGGGCTGAATGGTGAAGGGCTCTGACAGCTGAAGTCAGTCTATAAAGGGACTGAAAGGGGTGCCTAATCATCAAATGTGCAAACACCAACACAAAGCCACAAAGATCATGAATAAAAAAGGAAAAATGACACCACCAAAGGAAACTAACAAAATTTCAATGGCTGATCATAAAGAAATGGAGATCTATGAACTGTCTGACAAATAATTCAGAATAATCCTCTAAATGAAATTCCATGAACTATAAGAAAACACAAATATACAACTAAATGAAATTGGGAAACTAATGTATGAAAAAAATGAGAAGTTGGACAAATAAAGAGAAACCATTAAAAACCAAAAACATCAGAAACCCTAGAGCTGAGGAACACCATGACTGATTTGAAGAATTCAATAAAGAACTTCAATAGTAAATTCAACCAAGCATAAGAAAGAACTAATGAATAGGAAGACAGGTTATTTGAAATCATCCAGTCAGGGGAACAAAAAGAAAAAAGAATGAAAAAGAGTGAAGAGAATCTATGTGATTTGCGGGATACCATTAAAAGGACCAATCTATGCATTATTGGAATCTCAGAAGGAGAAGACAGGGAGAAAGGGGGCAGAAAGCTTATTTAGAGAAACAAGAGTTAAAAACTTCCTGAATGTGGGGAGAGATTTAGACTTTTAAGTGCATACAGCTAATATGTTTCCTAATTTCAACCACAAACAATACTCTCCTAGATACATTAATAATAAAACTGTCTGAAATCAAACATAGAGATAATTCTAAAAGTAGAATCTGAAAAAAAAAATCTGCCACATATGAGAACCCCTAAAAGTCTATTAGCAGATTTCTCAGGAGAAATCTTGTAGTCCTAGGAGGTGAAGGATCTGTATACTAAAAAATACAAGATATTGATGAGATAAATTAGACACACAAAAAATGGAAAGATATTCCATGTTCATAGATCAGAATTAATATCATTAAAATGTCTGTACTACCCAAAGCCATCTATAAATTTAATACATTCCTTATCAAAGTGTTATTTTTCACAGAAGCATGAAAAACAATTTTAAAATTTGAATGGAGCCACTAAAGAAGACTCCCTCAAAAAACAAAAACAAAACAAACAAACAAACCAAAAAAGACTCTGAATAACCAAAGCAATCCTGAGAAAGAACAACAAAGCTAGAGGAATCAAAATTTCTGATTTTCAACTTTATTCCACAGCTACAGTAATTACAACAATATGGTACTAGTATAAAAATAAACACATGTACAAAGGAACAAAAAAGAAATCCCAGAAACAAACCCTCACATATATTTTCAATTAATATTTGACAAGGGAGCCAAAAATACTCAATGGGGAAAGGATAATCTTTTCAGCAAATGGTATCAGGAAAACTGGATAACCATATAAGGAGAATGAAATCAGATTCCTATACAGTATTATACCAATCATAAAAAATTAACTCAGAGTTGATTAAAGACTTAAATGCAAGACGCTGAACTCTGAAACTACTAGAAAAAAACAAAAGCTCCTTGACGTTGGTCTTGGCAATAATTTTTTGAATTGAAATCAAAAGCACAAGCAACAATAGCAAAAATAAACAAGTGGGAAAACATCAAACTAAAAAGCTCTGCACAGCAAAAGAAACCATAAGCAAAATGAAATGATAGCCTATGGAATGGGAGAAAATATTTGCAAATCATTTATCTAATAAGGGGTTAATACTCAAATTGTATACAGCTCAGTAGCATATATATATATGATTAAAAAATGGGCATAGGCACTGTGGAAAACAGTATGTAGATTTCTCAATAAACTAAAAATAGAACTACCATATGATCCAGCAATTCCAGTCCTAATTTGAAAAGATATGCACCCAATGTTTATAGCAGCATTATTTACAATTGCCAAGATATGGAAGCTACCTAAGTGTCCATCAACAGGTGAATGGATAAAGAAGACATGGTATATATGCACAGTGGAATACTACTTAGCCATAATAAAGAATTAAATTTTGCAATTTGCAATAACATGGATGGACTTGGAGGGTATTATGCTAAGTGAAATAAGTCAGACATAGAAACACAAATACTGTATGATATCACTTATATGTGTAATTTTAAAAATAAAACAAATTAGTGAATATAACAAAAAAGAAATGAACTCACAGTTATAGAGAACAAACTAGTGGTTACCAGTACAGAGAGGGACAGGAGAAGGGGGAACATAGAATTGGGGAGTTAGGAGGTACAAATTACTATGTATAAAATGAATAAGCTACAAGGATACATTGTAAAACCCAGGAAATATAGCCAATACTTTATAATAAATATAAATAGAGTATAACCTTTAAAAATTTTGAATCAATATGTTGTATACCTGAAACTTATGAAATATTATATATCAACCAAACCTCAATTTAAAATAAAAAAAGGGGGAAAGGAACTGAATAAACATTTTTCAAAGAAAAGATAGACCTCACCAAGAGATAAATGAAAAGATGTTCTACATCACTATTTATCAAGAAAATTCAAATGAAAACCCCAATGAGTAATCACCTCACACCTGTTAGAATGGATATTATAAAAAAGACAAAAGACAATAAGGTTTGGTAAAGCTGTGAGAAAAAAACAACTCTTGTACACTATTGGTGAAAATGTAAATTAAAATAACCACTATGAAAAATAGTATGGGAGTTTCTCAAAAATTAATAATAGGATTATCATATGATCCAGCAATTTCACTTCTGGGTATATGTATATATATATATGTATATATTTTTTGAAAGGAATGCAATCTCTATCTAGAAAAAATCCATACCCCAATGTTCATTGTAGCATTATTCATAGTACCTAAGCCATTACTAGGTGTCTATCAACAGATGAATGTATAAAGAAAATGTGATATATATTCATATATGTATTAAATATATATTTATTATTTAGCCATAAAAATATTCTTCAGCCACAAAAAAGGAAATCCTGCCATTTGCAACAACATGGATGGACCTTTATGGCATTATGCTAAATTAAATAAATCAGACAGAGAAAGACAAATAATATATGTTGTCACTTGTTAGTTGAATCTAGAAAAGATGAACTTGGGAATTACCTGGTGGTCCAGTGGTTAGGACTTGGCACTTTCCCTGCCATGGGAAAGGTTCAATCCCTGGTTGAGAAACTAAGGAGCTAAGATCCAGTAAGCCTTGTGGCACAGTAAAAAAAAAAAAAAAAAACAAAAAAAAAACAAGAAACCAAAGAAATGAACTCAAAGAAATAAAGAAAGAAAGTAGACTGGTGGCTTCCAGTGGCTAGGGGATACGGGAAATGGAGAGATGGTAATCAAAGAGTCAATCTTCCAACTATAAGATTAATAATTCTGAGGATCTAATGTATAGCATGGTGATTATAATGAACAATATTACATAATTGCAAGCCTTTAAGATAATAAATCTTAAATGTTACAAACATACACAACAAAATGGAAATTATGTGAGGGGATGAAAGTGTTAAATAAACTTATTTTGGTGATTTTTTCACGACATATACAGATATCAAATTATAATGTTGTACACCTTAAACTTACATATGTTATATAACAATAATATCTCAATAATGGAAGGTTGTTAACTAGAATTGTAATTTTAAAAGATAAAATAGGAACAGTCACTGACAGTAAGACAATGGAATTCACCAAAAAAGATACCCCACATCCAAAGACAAAGGAGAAGCCACAATGAGACAGTAGGAGGGGCGTGATCACAATAAAATCAAATCCCATAACTAATGGGTGGGTGACTCACAAACTGGAGAACACTTATACCACAGAAGTCCACCCACTGGAGTGAAGGTTCTGAGCCCCACATCAGGCTTCCCAACCTGGGTGTCTGGCAACGGGAGGAGGAATTCCCAGAGAATCAGACTTTGAAGGCTAGTGGGATTTGATTGCAGGACTTCAACAGGACTGGGGAAAACAGAGACCTCACTCTTGGAGAGCACACACAAAATAGTGTGCTCATCAGGACCCGGGGGAAGGAGCAGTGACCCAATAGGAGACTGAACCAGACCTACCTGCTAGTGTTGGAGGGTCTCCTGCAGAGGTGGGGAGTGGCTGTGGCTCACTGCGAGGACAAGGACACTGGCAACAGAAGATCTGGGAAGTAATCCTTGGTGTGAGCCCTCCTGGAGTCTGCCATTAGCCCCACCAAGGAACCTGTGGGCTCTGGTGATGGGTTTCCTCAGGCCAAAAAAACAACAGGGAGGGAATTCAGCTCCACCGATCAGCAGACAAGCAGATAAAAGTTTTACTGAGCTTTGCCTGCCAGAGCAATACCCAGCTCTACCCACCACCAGTCCCTCCTATCAGGAAACTCACAAGCCTCTTAGATAGCCTCATCCACCAGAGGGCAGAGAGTGGAAGCAAGAAGAACTACAATCCTGCAGCCCGTGGAACAAAAACCACATTCACAGAAAGATAGACAAAAAGAAAAGGCAGAGGACTATGTACTAGATGAAGGACCAAGATAAAACCCCAGAAAAACAACAAAATGAAGTGGAGACAGGCAACCTTACAGAAAAAGAATTCAGAATAATGATAGTGAAGATGATCCAGGACCTCAGAAAAAGAATGGAGGCAAAGATCGAGAATATGCAAGAAGTGTTTAACAAAGACCTAGAGGAATTAAAGAAAAAACACCTAGAAGGATTAAAGAACAAAACAGAGATGAACAATATAATAACTGAAATGAAAAATACACTAGAATGAATCAATAGCAGAATACCAGTGGCAGAAGAACAGATAAGTGACCTGAAAGACAGAATGGTAGAATTCACTGCCACAGAAGAGAATAAAGAAAAAAGAATGAAAAGAAATGAAGACAGCCTAAGACACCTCTGGGACAACATTGAATGAACCAATATTCGCATTATAGAGGTCCCAGAAGGAGAAGAGAGAGAGAAAGGACTCAAGAAAATATTTGGAGAGATTATAGTTGAAAACTTCCCCAGCATGGGGAAGGAAATAGCCACCCAAGTCCAGGAAATGCAGAGAGTCCCAGGCTGTATAAACCCAAGGAGAAACACCCTGAGACACATGGTAATCAAATTTACAAAAAATTAAAGACAAAGGTAAATTATTAAAAGCAACAAGGGAAAAACAAAAAAATAACATAGAAGGGAACTCCTGTAAGCTAAACAGCTGTTTTCTCAGGAGAAACTCTACAAGCCAAAAGGGAGTGGAATGATATATTTAAAGTGATGAAAGGGAAGAAACTACAAACAAGATTAATCTACCCAGCAAGGATCTCATTCAGATTTGTCAGAGAAACCAAAAGCTTTACAGACAAGCAAAAGCTAAGAAAATTCAGCACCACCAAACCAGCTCTACAACAAATGATAAAGGAACTTCTCTAAGTGGGAAAGACAAGAGAAGAAAAGGACCTACATAAACAAACCCAAAACCATTAAGAAATTGATAATAGGAACATACAGATCAATAATTACCTTAAATGTGAATGGAGTAAAGCCTCCAACCAAAAGACACAGGCTTGCTGAATGGACACAAAAACGAGACCCATATATATGTTGTCTGCAAGAGATCCACTTCTGACCTAGGAACACATACAGACTGAAAGCGAGGGAATGGAAAAAGATATTCCATGTAAATGGAAATCAAAAGAAAGCTGGAGTAGCAATACTCATATCAGATAAAATAGGCGTCAAAATAAAGAACGTTACAAAAGACAAGGAAGAGATGCCACACAATTATCAAGGGGTCAATCCAAGGAGAAGATATAACAATTATAAATATATATGCACGCAACATAGGAGCACCACAATATATAAGGCAAGTTGCAACAGCTATAAAAGAGGAAATCGACAGTATCACTATAATAGTGGGGGATTTAACATTTTGCTAACACCAATGGACAGATCATCCAGAGAGAAAATTAACAAGGAAACACAAGCTTTAAAAGACACAATAGACCAGATAGATTTAATTGATACTTATAGAGCATTCCATCCAAAAACAGCAAATTACACTTTCTTCTCAAGTGCACACAGAACATTCTCCAGGATACATCGTATCTTGAGTCACAATTCAAGCCTTGGTAAATTTAAGAAAATTGAAATCATATCAAGCATCTTTTCTGACAACAACACTATGAGATTAGAAACCAGTTACAGGGAAAAAAACCCTAAAAACCACAAACATATGGAGCCTAAACAATACGTTACTAAATAACCAAGAGATCACTGAAGAAATCAAAGTGGAAATCAAAAAATACCTAGAGACAAATGACAACAAATACACGATGATCCAAAACCTATGGGATGCAGCAAAAGTAGTTCTAAGAGGGAAGATTATAGCAATACAATCCTACCTCAAGAAACAAGAAAAATCTCAAATAAACAATCTAACTATACACCTAAACAATTAGAGAAAGAAGAAAAAAAAAAAAAAAAAACACCCAAAGTTAGCAGAAGGAAGGAAATCATAACAATCAGAGCAGAAATAAATGAAATAGAAACAAAGAAAACAATACCAAAGATCAATAAAACTAAAAGCTTATTTTTGAGAAGATGAACAAAATTTATAAACTTTATCCAGACTCATCAAGAAAAAGAGGGAGAAGACTCAAGTCAATAAAATTAGAAATGAAAAAGGAGAAGTTACAATGGACACTGCAGAAATATAAAGCATCATAAGAGACTACTACAAAGAATTCTATGCCAATACAATGGACAACCCAGAAGAAATGGACAAATTCTTAGAAAGGTATAACCTTCCAAGACTGAACCAGGAAGAAATAGAAAATATGAACAGACCAATCACAAGTAAAGAAATTGAAACTGTGATATAAAATCTTCCAACAAACAAAAGTCCAGGACCACATGGATTCACAGGTGAATTCTATCAAACATTTAGAGAAGATCTAACACCCATCCTTCTCAAACACTTCCAAAAAATTGCAGAGAAAGGAACACGCCCAAACTCATTCTACAAGGCCACCATCACCCTGATAGTAAAACCAGACAAAAATACTACAAAAAAAGGAAATTACAGACCAATATCACTGATGAATATAGATGCAAAAATCCTCAACAAAATACTAGCAAACAGAATCCAACAACACATTAAAAGGATCATACACCATGATCAAGTGGGATTTATCCCAGGGATGCAAGGATTCTTCAATATATGCAAATCAATCAGTGTGATACACCATATTAAAAACTGAAGAATAAAAACCATATGATCATCTCAATAGATGCAGAGAAAGCTTTTCAAAAAAGTCAACACCCATTTATGATAAAAACTCTCCAAAAAGTGGGCACAGAGGGAACCTACCTCAACATAATAAAGACCATATATGACAAACCCACAGCAAACATCATTTTCAGTGGTGAAAACTGAAAGTCTTTCCTCTAAGATCAGGAACAAGACAAGAATGTCTGCTCTTGCCACTATAATTCAACATAGTTTTGGAATTCCTAGCCATGACAATCAGAGAAGAAAAAGAAATAAAAGGAATACAAATTGGAACAGAAGAAGTAAAAATCTCACTGTTTTCAGATGGCATGATACTATGTATAGAAAATCGTTAAGATGCCACCAAGAAATTACTAGAGCTAATCAATGAATTTGGTAAAGTTGCAGGATAAAAAATTAATGCACAGAAATCTCTTGCATTCCTGTACACTTATGACTAAAGATCAGAAAGAGTAATTAAGGAAACAATCCCATTCACCATTGCAAAAAAAAAGAATAAAATACCTAGGAATAAACCTACCTAAGGAGGTAAAAAAAACTGTACTCAGAAAACTATAAGACACTGATGAAAGAAATCAAAGATGACACAAACAGAAGGAGAGATATACCATGTTCTTGGATTGGAAGAATCAATATTGTGAAAATGACTATACTACCCAAAGCAATCTACAGATTCAACGGAATCCCTATCAAATTACCAATTGCATTTTTTACAGAACTAGAACAAAAAAATCTTAAAATTTGTATGGAGACACAAAAGACCCTGAAAAGCCAAAGCATTCTTTTTTTTTTTTTTTTTTTTTTTTTTAATGCATCTCCTAAGATTTATTATTAAGGTTTATTTTCTCCATAAATAGTAATAACATCATCTATAAAAAAATTAACAGTAACTTAATGAAATTATCTAGCATTCAGTCCATGTTAAAATTCCCCTAGTTGTTCAAGAATGTCTTTTTTTTTTTTTAAACCTCTTTATTGGAGTATAATTGCTTTATAATGGTGTGTTAGTTTCTGCTTTGTAACAAAGTGAATCAGTTATATATATACATATGTTCCCATATCTCTTCCCTCTTGCAACTCCCTCCCTCCCACCCTCCCTATCCCACGCCTCTAGGTGGTCACAAAGCACTGAGCTGATCTCCCTGTCTTGTGCAACTGCTTCCCACTAGCTATCTATTTTACATTTGGTAGTGTATATAATGAAACTTAAATGCTTTTGCACAGCAAAGGAAACCATAAACAAGACCAAAAGACAAACCTCAGAATGGGAGAAAATATTTGCAAATGAAGCAACTGACAAAGGATTAATCTCCAAGATTTACAAGCAGCTCCTGCAGCTCAATAACAAAAAATCAAACAACCCAATCCAAAAATGGGCAGAAGACCAAAGCATTCTTGAGGGAAAAAAAGGAGCTGGAGGAATCAGACTCTGTGACTTCAGACTATACAAAGCTACAGTCATCAAGACAAAATGGTGCTGACACAAAAACAGAAATATACATCAATGGAACAGTACAGAAAGCCTGGAAATAAACCCATGCACCTACGGTGAACTGAACTATGACAAAGGAGGCAAGGATATACAATGGAGAAAAGACAGTTTCTTCAATAAGTGGTGCTGGGAAAACTGGACAGCTACATATAAAAGAATGAAATTAGAACACTCCCTAACACCACACACAAAAATAAACACAAAATGGATTAAAGACCTAAATGTAAGGCCAGATACTATAAAACTCTTAGAGGAGAACATAGGCAGAACACTCTTTGACATAAATCACAGCAAGATATTTTTGACCCACTACCTAGAGTAATGGAAATAAAAACAAAAACAAACAAATGGGACCTAATGAAACTTAAAAGCTTTTCACAGCAAAGGAAACTATAAACAAGACAAAAAGATGACCCTCAGAATGGGAGAAAATATTTGCAAACAAATCAACAGACAAAGGATTAATCTCCAAAATATATAAACAGTTCATACAGCTCAATATTAAAAAAAAACCCTATTAAAAAATGGGCAGAATGCTTCCGATAAACGTAGGGGCAGGACAGGAATAAAGACACAGACATAGAGAATAGACTTGAAGACACGAGGAGGGGGAAGGGGAAGCTGGGACGACGTGAGAGAGTAGCATTGACATACATACACTACCTAATGTAAAATAGATAGCTAGTGGGAAGCAGCTGCATAGCACAGTGAGATGGCCTCAGTGCTATGTGACCACCTAGAGCGGTGGGATAGGTAGTGTGGGAGGGAGATGCAAGAGGGAGGGGATATGGAGATATAGCTGATTCACTTTGTTATACAGCAGAAACTAACACAGCATTGTAAAGCAATTATACTCCAATAAAGATGTTAAAAAAAAAGTGGGCAAAAGACCTAAATAGACATTTCTCCAAAGAAGACATACAGATGGCCATAGGCACATGAGAAACTGCTCAACATCACTAATTAATAGAGAAATGCAAATCAAAACTACAGTGAGGTATCACCTCACACCAGTTAGAATGGGCAACATCAGAAAATCTACAAGCAATAAATGCTAGAGAGGGTGTGGAGAAAAGGGAACCCTCTTGGTCGGTTGGTGGGAATATAAATGATACAGCCACTATGGAGAACAGTATGGAGGTTTCTTAAAAAATTAAAAATAGAATTACCATACGACCCAGCAATCCCACTACTGGGCATATACCCAGAGAAAACGATAATTCAAAAAGCACATGCACCCCACTGTTTATTGCAGCACTATTTTCAATAGCCAGGTCATGGAAGCAACCTAAATGACCATCAACAGATGAATGGGAGACTCTGAGAGAAGATGGCGGAAGAGTAAGACGCGGAGATCACCTTCCTTCCCACAGATACATTAGAAATACATCTACACGTGGAACTGCTCCTACAAAACACCCACTGAACGCTGGCAGAAAATGTCAGACCTCCCAAAAGGCAAGAAACTCCCCACGTACTTGGGTAGGGCAAAAGAAAAAAGAAATAACAGAGACAAAAGAATAGGGAAGGGACCTGCACCAGTGGGAGGGAGCTGTGAAGGAGGAAAGGTTTCCACGCACTAGGAGCCCCTTCGCGGGCAGAGACTGCGGGTGGCAGAGGGGGGAAGATTTGGAGGCACGGAGGAGAGCACAGCCACAGGGGTGTGGAGGGCAAAGCGGAGAGACTCCCGCACAGAGGCTCGGCGCTGAGCAGCACTCACCAGCCCGAGAGGCTTGTCTCCTCACCCGCCGGGGCGGGCGGGGCTGGGAGCTGAGGCTCGGGCTTCGGTCGGGTCGGATCGCAGGGAGAGGACTGGGGTTGGCAGCATGAACACAGCCTGAAGGCTTAGTGCACCACAGCTAGCCAGGAGGGAGTACGGGAAAATGTCAGCAGCTGCCGAAGAGGCAAGAGACTTTTTCTTCCCTCTTTGTTTCCTGGTGCGTGAGGAGAGGGGATTCAGAGCGCCGCCTAAACGAGCTCCAGAGACTGGCGCGAGCCGCGGCTATCAGCGCGGATCCCACAGCAACAGGGGCATAGAGGAAAAAATGGAGAGATTCCCGTACAGAGGCTCGGCGCCGAGCAGCACTCAGCAGCCTGGGAGGCTTGTCTGCTCACCCGCAGGGGTGGGCGGGGCTGGGAGCTGAGGCTCGGGCTTCCGTCGGATGGCAGGGAGAGGACTGGGGTTGGCAGCGTGAACACAGCCTGAAGGGGTTAGCGCACCACAACTGGCTGGGAGGGAGACCGGGAAAAAGTCTGCAGCTGCCGAAGAGGCAAGAGACTTTTTCTTGCCTCTTTGTTTCGCGGCGCGCAAGGAGAGGGGATTCAGAGCGCCGCCTAAACGAACTCAAGAGATGGGCGCGAGCCGCAGCGATCAGCGCGGGCCCCAGAGATGGGCGTGAGATGCTAAGGCTGCTGCTGCCGCCACCAAAAAGCCTGTGTGCGAGCACAGCTCACTCTCCACACCACCCCTCCTGGAAGCCGCTGCAGCCCGCCACAGCCAGGGTCTCGTGATCCAGGGACAACTTTCCCAGGAGAACGCACGGCGCGCCTCAGGCTACTACAACGTCACGCCGGGCTCTGACGCCACAGGCTCGCCCCGCCTCCTCTGTACCCCTCCCTCCCCCCGCCCTGAGTGATCCAGAGCCCCCAAAGCAGCTGCTCCTTTAACCCCATTCTGTCTGGGCGCAGAACAGACACCCTCATGCTACCTACACGCAGAGGCGGGTCCAAAACCAAAGCTGAACCCCGGGAGCTGTGCGAACAAAGAAGAGAAAGGGAAATCTCTCCCAGCAGCCTCAGAGGCAGCGGATTAAAACTCCACAAACAACTTGATGTGCCTGCATCGGTTGAATACCTGAATAGACAACGAATCATCCCATTTTCAGGAGGTGGACTTTGGGAGCAGGATATATTAATTTTTCCCCTTTTCCTTTTTTTTTTTTTGTGAGTGTATATGTATATGCTTCTGGGTGAGATTTTGTCTGTATAGCTTTGCTTTATAATAGCTTTATTTTACTTCACTATATTATAACCTCTTTCTTTCTTTCTTTCCTTCTTTCTATTTTTTCTCCCTTTTACTCTGAGCCATGTGGATGAAAGGCTCTTGGTGCTCCAGCCAGGAATCAGGGCCGTGCTTCTGAGGTGGGAGAGCCAACTGCAGGACACTGGTCCACAAGAGACCTCACAGCTCAACATAATACCAAACAGCAAAAATCTCTCAGAGATCTCCATCTCAACATCAAGACCCAGCTTCACTCAATGACCAGCAAGCTACAGTGCTGGACACCCTATGCCAAACAACTAGCAAGAGAGGAACACAGCCCCATCCATTATCAGAGAGGCTGCCTAAAATCATAATAAGGCCTCAGACACCCCAAAATACACCACCAGACGTGGACGTGCCCACCAGAAAGACAAGATCCAGCCTCATCCACCAGAACACAGGCACTAGTACCCTCCACCAGGAAGCCTACACAACCCACTGAACCAACCTTAGCCATCGGGGACAGATACCAAAATCAACGGGAACTACGAACCTGCAGCCTGTGAAAAGGAGACCCCAAACACAGTAAGATAAGCAAAATGAGACGACAGAAAAACACACAGCAGATGAAGGAGCAGGGTCAAAACACACCAGACCTAACAAATGAAGAGGAAATAGGTAGTCTACCTGAAAAATAATTCAGAATAATGATAGTAAGGATGATCCAAAATCTTGGAAAGAGAATAGACAAAATGCAAGAAACATTTAACAAGGATGTAGAAGAACTAAAGAGGAACCAAGCAATGATGGAAAACACAATAAATGAAATTAAAAATACTCTAGATGGGATCATTAGCAGAATAACTGAGGCAGAAGAAAGGATAAGTGACCTGGAAGATAAAATGGTGGAAATAACTACTGAAGAGCAGGATAAAGAAAAAAGAATGAAAAGAACTAAGAACAGTCTCAGAGACCTCTGGGACAACATTAAATGCACCAACATTCGAATTATAGGGGTCCCAGAAGAAGAAGAGAAAAAGAAAGGGAATGAGAAAATACTTGAAGAGATTATAGTTGAAAACTTCCCTAATATGGGAAAGGAAATAGTTAATCAAGTCCTGGAAGCACAGAGCGTCCCATACAGGATAAATTCAAGGAGAAACACACCAAGACACATATTAATCAAACTGTCAAAAATTAAATATAAAGAAAACATATTAAAAGCAGCAAGGGAAAAACAACAAATAACACACAAGGGAATCCCCATAAGGTTAACAGCTGATCTTTCAGCAGAAACTCTGCAAGCCAGAAGGGAGTGGCAGGATATACTTAAAGTGATGAAGGAGAAAAACCTACAGCCAAGATTACTCTACCCAGCAAGGATCTCATTCAGATTTGATGGAGAAATTAAAACCTTTACAGACAAGCAAAAGCTGAGAGAGTTCAGCACCACCAAAGCAGCTTTACAACAAATGCTAAAGGAACTTCTCTAGGCAAGAAACACAAGAGAAGGAAAACACCTACAATAACAAACCCAAAACATTTAAGAAAATGGGAATAGGAACATACATATCGATAATTACCTTGAATGTAAATGGATTAAATGCTCCCACCAAAAGACACAGACTGGCTGAATGGATACAAAAACAAGACCCATATATATGCTGTCTACAAGAGACCCACTTCAGACCTAGGGACACATACAGACTGAAAGTGAGGGGATGGAAAAAGATATTCCATGCAAATGGAAATCAAAAGAAAGCTGGAGTAGCAATTCTCATATCAGACAAAATACACTTTAAAATAAAGACTATTACAAGAGACAAAGAAGGACACTATATAATGATCAAGGGATCGATCCAAGAGGACGGTATAACAATTGTAAATATTTATGCACCCAACATAGGAGCACCTCAATACATAAGGCAAATACTAACAGCCATAAAAGGGGAAATTGACAGCAACACAATCATTGTAGGGGACTTTAACACCCCACTTTCACCAATGGACAGATCATCCAAAATGAAAATAAATAAGGAAACACAAGCTTTAAATGATACATTAACAAGATGGACTTAATTGATATTTATAGGACATTCCACCCAAAAACTACAGAATACACATTTTTCTCAAGTGCTCATGGAACATTCTCCAGGATAGATCATATCTTGGGTCACAAGTCAAACCTTGGTAAATTTAAGAAAATTGAAATCGTATCAAATATCTTTTCCGACCACAACGCTATGAGACTAGATATCAATTACAGGAATAGATCTGTAAAAAATACAAACACTTGGAGGCTACACAATACACTACTTAATAACGAAGTGATCCCTGAAGAAATCAAAGGGGAAATCAAAAAATACCTAGAAACAAATGACAATGGAGACACGACGACCCAAAACCTATGGGACGCAGCAAAAACACTGATAAGAGGGAAGTTCATAGCAATACAAGCCTACCTCAAGAAACAGGAAAAATCTCGAATAAACAACCTAACCTTGCACCTAAAGCAATTAGAGAAAGAAGAACAAAACACCCCAAAGCTAGCAGAAGGAAAGAAATCATAAAGATCAGGTCAGAAATAAATGAAAAAGAAATGAAGGAAACAAGAGCAAAAATCAATGAAAATAAAAGCTGGTTCTTTGAGAAGATAAACAAAATTGATAAACCATTAGCCAGACTCATCAAGAGAAAAAGGGAGAACACTCAAATCAATAGAATTAGAAATGAAAAAGGAGAAGTAACCACTGACACTGCAGAAATACAAAAGATCATGAGAGATTACTACAAGCAACTCTATGCCAATAAAATGGACAACCTGGAAGAAATGGACAGATTGTTAGAAATGCACAACCTGCCGAGACTGAACCAGGAAGAAATAGAAAATATGAAAAGACCAATCACAAGCACCGAAATTGAAACTGTGATTAAAAACCTTCCAACAAACAAAAGCCCAGGACCAGATGGCTTCACAGGTGAATTCTATCAAACATTTAGAGAAGAGCTAACACCTATCCTTCTCAAACTCTTCCAAAATATTGCAGAGGGAGGAACACTCCCAAGCTCATTCTATGAGGCCACCATCACCCTGATACCAAAACCAGACAAAGATATCACAAAGAAAGAAAACTACAGGCCAATATCACTGATGAACATAGATGCAAAAATCCTCAACAAAATACTAGCAAACAGAATCCAACAGCACATTAAAAGGATCATACACCATGATCAAGTGGGGTTTATCCCAGGAATGCAAGGATTCTTCAATATACGCAAATCAATCAATGTGATACACCATATTAACAAATTGAAGGAGAAAAACCATATGATCATCTCAATAGATGCAGAGAAAGCTTTCGACAAAATTCAACACCCATTTATGATAAAAGCCCTGCAGAAAGTAGGCATAGAGGGAACTTTCCTCAACATAATAAAGGCCATATATGACAAACCTACAGCCAACATCGTCCTCAATGGTGAAAAACTGAAACCATTTCCACTAAGATCAGGAACAAGACAAGGTTGCCCAGTCTCACCACTCTTATTCAACATAGTTTTGGAAGTGTTAACCACAGCAATCAGAGAAGAAAAAGAAATAAAAGGAATCCAAATCAGAAAAGAAGAAGTAAAGCTGTCACTGTTTGCAGATGACATGATACTATACATAGAGAATCCTAAAGATGCTACCAGAAAAGTCCTAGAGCTAATCAATGAATTTGGTAAAGTAGCAGGATACAAAATTAATTCACAGAAATCTCTTGTGTTTCTATACACTAATGACGAAAAATCTGAAAGTGAAATTAAGAAAACACTCCCGTTTACCATTGCAACAAAAAGAATAAAATATCTAGAATAAACCTACCTAAGGAGACAAAAGACCTGTATGCAGAAAATTATAAGACACTGATGAAAGAAATTAAAGATGATACAAATAGATGGAGAGATATACCATGTTCTTGGATTGGAAGAATCAACATTGTGAAAATGACTCTATTACCCAAAGCAATCTACAGATTCAATGCAATCCCTATCAAACTACCACTGGCATTTTTCACAGAATTAGAACAAAAAATTTCACAATTTGTATGGAAACAGAAAAGACCCCGAATAGCCAAAGCAATCTTGAGAACGAAAAATAGAGCTGGGGGAATCAGGCTCCCTGACTTCAGACTATATTACAAAGCTACAGTAATCAAGACAGTTTGGTACTGGCACAAAAACAGAAATATAGATCAATGGAACAGGATAGAAAGCCCAGAGATAAACCCACGCACTTATGGTCACCTTATCTTTGATAAAGGAGGCAACCATATACAGTGGAGAAAAGACAGCCTCTTCAATAAGTGGTGCTGGGAAAATTGGACAGATACATGTAAAAGTATGAAATGAGAACACTTCCTGACACCATGCACAAAAATAAACTCAAAATGGATTAAAGACCTAAGTGTAAGGGCAGACACTATCAAACTCTTAGAGGAAAGCATAGGCAAAACACTCTATGACATACATCACAGCAAGATTCTTTTTGACCCAGCTCCTAGAGAAATGGAAATAAGAACACAAATAAACAAATGGGACCTAATGAAACTTAAAAGCTTTTGCACAGAAAAGGAAACCATAAACAAGACCAAAAGACAACCATCAGAATGGGAGAAAATATTTGCAAATGAAGCAACTGACAAAGGATTAATCTCCAAGATTTACAAGCAGCTCATGCAGCTCAATAACAAAAAAAAGAACAACCCAATCCAAAAATGGGCAGAAGACCTAGATAGACATTTCTCCAAAGAAGCTATACAGATGGCCAACAGACACATGAAAGAATGCTCAACATCATTAATCATTAGAGAAATGCAAATCAAAACTGCAATGAGATATCATTTCACACCAGTCAGAATGGCCATCATCAAAAAATATAGAAACAATAAATGCTGGAGACGGTGTGGAGGAAAGCTAACACTCTTGCACTGTTGGTGGGAATGTAAATTGATACAGCCACTATGGAGAACAGTTTGGAGGTTCCTTAAAAAACTACAAATAGAACTACCATATGACCCAGCAATCCCACTACTGGGCATATACCCTGAGAAAACCATAGTTCAAAAAGAGTCATGTACGAAAATGTTCATTGCAGCTCTATTTACAATAGCCAGGACATGGAAGCAACCTAAATATCCATCGACAGATGATTGGATAAAGAAGATGTGGCACATGTACACAATGGAATATTACTCAGCCATAAAAAGAAATGAAATGGAGGTATTTGTAATGAGGTGGATGGAGTTAGAGTCTGTCATACAGAGTGAAGTAAGTCAGAAAGAGAAAAACAAATACAGTATGCTAACACATATATATGGAATCTAAGGAGAAAAAAAAAAAGGCCATGAAGAACCTAGTGGCAAGACGGGAATAAAGACACAGACCTACTAGAGAATGGACTTGAGGATATGGGGAGGGTGAGGGGTGAGATGTGACAGGGTCAGAGAGTGTTATGGACATATATACACTACCAAATGTAAAATAGATAGCTTGTGGGAAGCAGCCGCATAGCACAGGGAGATCAGCTCGGTGCTTTGTGACCACCTAGAGGGGTGGGATGGGGAGGGTGGGAGGGAGGGAGATGCAAGAGGCAAGAGATATGGGAATATATGTATATGTATAACTGATTCAGTTTGTTATAAAGCAGAAACTAACACACCATTGTAAAACAATTATACTTCAATAAAGATGTTTAAAAAAAAAAAGGATGAATGGATAGAGATGTGGTACATATATACAATGGAATATTAGTCAGCCATAAAAAGGAACAAAATTGGGTAATTTATTGAGACATGGATGGACATAAAGACTGTCATACAGAGTGAAATAAGTCAGAAAGGGAAAAACAAATACCGCATATTGATTCATATATGTGGAATCTAGAAAAATTGTACAGATGAATTGGTTTGCAAGGCAGAAATAGAGACACAGATGTGAAGAACACACATGTGGACACCAAAGGGGGAAAGTGGTGGGGTGGGTGATGGTGGTGGGAATAATTGGGAGATTGGGATTGACATAAATACACTAATATGTATAAAATATATAACAAATAAGTACCTCCTATAAAAAAAACAAAGAGAACCTTCTGTATAGCACAGGGAACTCTGCTCAATACTCTGTAATGACCTATACGGGAATAGAATCTAAGAAAGAATGGATACATGTCTATATATAACTGATTCACTTTGCTGTACAGCAGAAACTAACACAACGTTGTAAATCAACTATACTCCAATAAAAATTAATTGAAATATATGTATGTAAAAAGGCACAAGCTGAAGAGAACATTAAAAAAAAAATGGAAAGAAAAGTAAAGGGATGGCTAGGATCCATATTCAGTAGATGAGGACAAGCTGACCCTGACGTTTCTTGGAAGCTTTCTTAAGGATGGAAATCATATTCCAATTTTACCTCATTCTCTCATGCAGGTAATTGTTAGTCCACAAAAGTAGGATTGTAATGTTGCTAGAGCTAAGCTGAAATATTAACCTAAAACAATTAATCCACTAGAATTGCATAGTAAACAAATAGATGACACTTCTTCATGGACCAGTGCTTCCAAAGCCCTTCTGCAGCTTGAGATGATTGTGAAGTTTCTAGAAACTACAGTACAAAATATTACTAGTTTGATAAGCCTTGACTTTTTCTGATAGTTCTCTACTTCTGAAGACAATCACAGATGGGTTGTAGTAAATGTACTGAGGGATGTTAGTTTGGTTCTCCACAGTCTTGCATTCACAAACCTAACATGACTGAACATTTAACTTCACTCTGCCATGCTTTAAACTAAAGAGGAAGCAAATAAGATTGTAAAAGAAATAGACTGGTCTTTAAAAGCAGTGTCCTCATCCTTGAATGAGTGACTTTTCTATACAACACAGTACAATTTAGTTTTCTGGAAGCAGTAATTTATCAAATGGTGCCCTCAGCATGCTAGTTTATCTAATTGATAGGCACTTTACCCTCTGTAAAACTTACTTGCCTTATTCAGCGTTTGCCCGAATGACATTTTTTTTTTTTTTTTGACAATGAAATCTTATTAATGTAATAAACTTTCCCCTTCAGGGTCATGCTACACAGATCAGCATGGCATGCCCCTTCCAAGGTTTTTAAATTAATTTCTATTAATTTGGCTTGTGACAAATACCCACTACTTAGCCTTAATTACAGAAAATGGATCATCTACTTCAAATGGACAGGTTTCAATTATAGCGTAAAATTCTTTCTTTCTAGCATATCCAGATGTCCAACTGTCACAGAGTTTACCAAATAAACCCTAGAAAAAGTGTTTGTTCTTCTGCGTTCAAGGTTTGAACACTATCCATTGCTTTTTTGGCTGCCATCAAATGAGGCTTGCTTCTGAGCTGCAGTCTCTGATGGGCCATCTGCTCCTGTTGAAGGGCTCAGTTCCTCAAGTTTATGCCATTGCTACTTGGGTACAAGAACTGTTAAAATGTCTCTAAACAGTTAATATACAGGAAGTCATAATTTTGTGTTTTAAAAGTTGATCATAATTAAAAGACAAAATAAACCTTTAAAATATTTTAAAAGAATCATTGGTCCAGAATTGTGGAATGCATAACTGAAGACTATTGGTGCTTCCCATAAATTTTCCACTGAGTTGAATGTCTTCAGAAACTGTTTTCAAGTCATGATTATGGTATGTCTGCTATGAGACAAATTGGTCATTTGTATTATATATCGGCTAAAAAAAACATGCCTGTGATTTCTTAACGAAAGATTTGTCATCAACAAAAACAAAACCAAAAACCTTTTGCAAAAGAAGAAATATTATTATAATGCTAATTCCTTAAATGCTCTTTGATTAGATCTAGTGAGGAAAATGTTTATTTATTTGCATAAATAAACTTGAATCCCAACATGATTTGTTACCCATTTTGTGACCTTGAGGTATTTTACCCTTCTGTTATTAATCACCCTCTCTGTAACATGTAAATGTAAATTTAAAATATGTCTATTGGAATACAAACTGTGTACATTAGATTATTTATATTTCAATTATATATTGCACATATATAAAACTATATACATCTAGACACAATGTATGTATAAGTCAATAGTACAATTCGCTATGCATAGTCTTTGTCAAATATCTAATAAAACTTGTTTATTTAGTTTTAGGAGACAATTTATAAACAGACCTTACTTTCAAACTATTTCTACCTCTTCAAAATAGCTTTGCCTGTCTTAGATTAGGTGACCATAGGTGTGTGGGTTTATCTATGGGCATTCTATCCTGTTCCATTGATCTGTATTTCTGTTTTTTGTGCCAGTACTATACTGTTTTGATTACTGTAGCTTTGTAGTATAGTCTGAAGTCAGTCCTCCAGCTCCAATCTGCTTTCTCAAGATTGCTTTGGCTATTTGGGGTCTTTCGTGTTTCCATACAAATTGTAAAATTTTTTGTTCTAATTCTGTGAAAAGTGCCATTGGTAATTTGATAAGGAATGCATTGAATCTATAGATTGCTTTGGGTAGTATAGTCATTTTCACAATATTGATTCTTCCAATCCAAGTATATCTTTCCATCTGTTTGTGATGTCTTTGATTTATTTCATCAGTGTCTTATAATTTTTTGAGTGCAGGCCTTTTACCTCCTTAGGTAGGTTTATTCCTAGGTTTTTTTTTTTTTTTTTAATTTTTGTTGTGATAGTAAATGGGATTGTTTCCTTAATTTCTCTTTCTGATCTTTGTTGTTAGTGTATAGGAATGCAAGAGATTCCTGTGTATTAATTTCATATCTTGCAACTTTACCAAATTCACTGATGAGCTTCGTAGTTTCCTGGTAGCATCTTTAGGATTTTCTGTGTATAGTATCATGTCATCGGCACACAGTGACAGTTTTACTTCTTCTTTTCCAATTTGTATTCCTTTTATTTCTTTTTCTTCTCTGATTGCCATGGCTAGGACTTCCAAAACTATGTTGAATTATAGCAGTGAGAATGGTCATCCTTGTCTTATTCCTGATCTTAGAGGAAATGCTTTCAGTTTTTCACCATTGAAAATGATGTTGGCTGTGGGTTTGTCATATGTGGTCTTTATTATATTGAGGTAGTTTCCCTCTATGTCCACTTTCTGGAGAGTTTTATCATAAATGTGTGGTGAATTTTACAAAAGCTTTTTCTGCATCTATTGAGATAATCATATGGTTTTTATTCTTCAATTTGTTAATGTAAGGTTTCACATTGATTGATTTGCATATACTGAAGAATCCTTGCAACCCTGGGATAAATCCCACTTGATCATGGTGTATGATCCTTTTAATGAGTTGTTGGATTCAGTTTGTTAGTCATTTATTAAGGATTTTTGCATCTATGTTCATCAGTGATATTGGCCTGTACTTTTCATTTTTTGTGATATCTTTGTCTGGTTTTGGCATCAGGTGGCCTTGTAGAATGAGCTTTGGAGTATTCCAAGACAATGTCTTCAATAAGTGTTGCTGGGAAAACTGGGTAGCTAAATGTAAAAGAATGAAATTGGAACACTCCCTAACACTATACACAAAAAATTAACTCAGAATGGATTAAAGACCTAAGTGTAAGACTAGAAATCATGACACTCCTAGAGGAAAACACAGGCAGAACACTCTCTGACGTAAGTTGCAGTAAAATCTTTCTTGATACACCTCCTAAAGTAATGAAAATAAAAACAAAAATATACAAGTGGGACCTAATTAAACTTAAAAGCTTTTGCACATCAAAGGAAACCATAAACAAAACAAAAGGACAAGCTTCAGAATGGGAGAAAATATTTGCAGATGAAGCAACTGACAAGGGATTAATCTCCAAGATATACAAACAGCTCATGTAGCTCAATATCAAAAACCAAACAACCCAATTAAAAAATGGGCCAAAGACCTAAACAGACATTTCTGCAAACACATACAGATGGTCAAAAAGCACATGAAAAGATGCTCAACATCACTAATAGTTAGAGAAAATGCAAATCAAAACTACAATGAGGTATCACCTCACACCAGTCAGAATGGCCATCATCAAAAAGCTACAAACAATAATTACTTGAGAGGGTGTGGAGAAAGGTAACCGTCTTTTGCTGTTGGTGGGAATATAAATTCATACAGCCACTATGGAGAACAGTATGGTGGTTCCTTCAAAAACTTAAATTAGGGCTACCATATAACCCAGGAATCCCATTCCTGGACATATACCTGGAGAAAACCATAATTTGAAAAGATACATGCACCCCAGTGAACATTGCAGCACAATAGTCAGGGCATGGAATCAACCTAATTGTCCACCAACATACACAATGTATATGTATATACAATATATACATATATACAATGGAATATTACTCAGCCATTAAAAAGAACAAAATAATGTCATTTGCAGCAACATGGATGGACCTAGAGATTGTCATACTGAGTGAAGTAAGTCAGACACAGAAGGACGAATGTCATATGGTATCCCTTTATGTGGAATCTAAAAAAAGTATACAAGTGAACTTATTTACAAAGCAGAAGTAGAGTCATGAATACAGAAAACAAACATGGTTATTAGGGGATAAGGGAGAGAGGAATAAACTGGGAGATTGGGATTGACATATACACACTATTATATATAAAATAGATAACTAATAAGAACCTGTTGTATAACATGGGGAACTCTACTCAATACTCTGTAATGGCCTATATGGGAAAGGAATCTAAAAAAAAAAAAAAGAGTGGCTATATGTATATGTGTATCTGATTCACTTTGTTGCACACCTGAAACTAACACAACATTGTAAACAAACTATAGTACAATAATTTTTTGTTTTAAATAGCTTTGCCATGTGTGGGTGAATTTCCTAACTCTAAAATGTTAGAAGCACTTGTGACACCAAACTGCAATCATTTCTCTATCTGTCCTTACAGTGGATGTGGAACTCCTATAGTGCATGAGAAGCGTTCTTGCCATCTTTGTACAATTAGCACCTAGCACAGAGCTCAGCACATACTAGTGCTTAATACAGGCTTATTGAATACAAGTTAAAATAAACAAAAACCTCTGTCATCATCCTCTCCCTAATGGTACACAGACACAAGTAGATTGGGAAAAATATTGATTTGGGATAAGCAGAATTTACTTTTGAATTCTAAAGACAGGAAGAGTCAAACAGCAGAACTTAAATGTTAACATGCATTAGAATCATCTGGGCCTGGGAGATATGAAAATGCTCACTCTGATTTAGGAGATATAAGGACCAGCCTGAGATTTTGAATTTTAACAAACTCCAAAGCGATGCAGTAACTGAACAGAGCATCACGCTTTGTGTAGCAAGTATCTAGACCATCCATGTATCTAAATAATACTGAGTTAGCTGAAATATTTTGTATATATAAAAACAATTCCAGAGATTGCATGCTTTGAAGAATATTTAAGTTTTTCTCATATTTTTAATTTCTAAATTACTTTATTAACCAAAGATACATAACTAAGCACCTTGTAGATATGGATGAAGGAAGTATGACTAGATTTGAAATTTATAGTAAGCACCAACAACCTGCATTTTTAACTGCTTTTGTGTCTGCTGTACTTATGATGTTACAAGGATAGAGCTGCTCATTTTCCAAAATAAAATAGTCAGGAAATGAGCTAGCATTTTAACAGTCAACAACTGATGCACCAGGTCATGATCTGGGCTGCATTTATCAATCCTATAAAAATAATTCAGCGCAGGTTAAGGAGACTGCTTGTCTGTTTATTCCAAACAAAGTAATAGGATGGAAAATGTAAATGGGTTTGTTGTTGTTGAGATTATAGTTTAGCTTGAGCGATCCCCTCTTTGAAATGTGAACAGCTATTTAGAGCAAATCAATCTGCTTCAGAGACATCTATTCATCTTAATCACAATAAAGCTGACATTTGAGTCAAAACTCCATTTAATAATACCACAACATAATTAGATGTTCATCTTGTGACCAGACATGTAAATACATAGGAAAAATTTGAAATAGAGTGACATTTATTTTGATGAAATAAAATAGTCTAAAGTGTGAAGGAAAGTGAGATGATTAAAAATTGCCATTTAGTAAAGAAAAACTAGTTGGCTTGCATTCTTTAGTACAGAGACAGAGATATGTAAGAAAAGACTTCATTTGAAACTTAGTCACAGGGCACCTCATTTGTTATTCAAGGCATCTGGAGGCCATTCACTGCACTTTACGAAGAAACCAGTTCTCTAATATATTTCTAGAATTTCTTACATAGTCTATTTTTACACACAAAAGTGAATACAAATGTCAATTTATGTGCAAAAAGGATCTAATTAAGCCTTAAGTATTGGTACTTTGGACATGCCTAAAGATGTCTATATTTATGTAAATTTTAGTATCGTAAATACAAAGACTTTTCAAGTTATATATATATATATATATATATATATATATATATATTTATTTTTTTACAAGAGAGGCAAAATATAATATTCATGCACTTATGCAAAAACCCATGTTTAGGTCAAGGGAAAAACTGATCAGCACTGCTAAAACTGAAGTATGTTTTGGCACACATCACAAGGAATGCCTAAGTGCCAGCTGATACACGAAATTCACATTTCACACAGAAAAGGGAGATGAAAGGTATGTTCACACATTTGCATTTTATAAAAATTGAGTATGTGAAATGTGGGAACCATACATAAATATGTAAGGAAACAAAAGTCTGAATACATTCTCTGCAAAGTTACACAAAATATTGATATTTGATTAAGAATACGGTTACAACAGGGAGAGCAGCTCTGTTCTTTGTGATCACCTAGAGGGGTGGGAGGATGGGAGGGAGGCGCAAGAGGGAGGAGATATAGGGATATATGTATATGTATAGCTGATTCACTTTGTTATAAAGCAGAAACTAACATACCATTGTAAAGCAATTATACTCCAATAAAGATGTTAAAAAAAAAAAAAAGAATAGGGCTACAAATGAAGTTCTATTTTTCCATAGAATACACTATTGATTTAGTCTGTGTTTCTCCAAAACAGAGTACCCTTTTGGCATAACACAGTAATTGGACAGCCATTAAATTTTGCCATTTGACTAATGACAGTTGCTCCAAATATTGTTTGTTTTAAACAAATCATAATTGCCTTGTTGAATCTGGATTATAAATTTATAAAAAAATAATTTTCAAAAGTCAATAGATAAATTTACAGTATTTTATGGCTTTAGCCCAAGGCATTAGAATTATTATTATTATTTCCAAATTATCAAATCAAAGTACAAATAAAAAATGAGAAAGGTGATTTTTTTTTCCAGAAAACAAAAAAACAATCTTTAGGTCTCCAGATGAAGTCTCTGGTAATGCTGGCTGGGAAATAATCTGCTTTGCCTTATATAGGTGGGGAAAGGGATTTAATTGAGGAAATATTTGAGTGGTAAATTATTAACAGATTTAATTAACATATTCTGCTTCTAAAATGAGGCAAGTTTTCATGCAGTCATGTTCAGAAAAAGTTGTTTGCTCCCTGTGTGTGTATTTTAACAGTTAGATTAAACATTCAATGAAACTTGATGAAACAACTTCTGAGGAACCAAGGGAAAAAATGAGGAGAATGCATTGTTGGTATTTAGGACACAAAAATTTAGCCCTAGATTTACCTCATTCTTATAAGAATTCTATTGAATTCTAGTCACTAGAAAATATAGGCTAGTCAAGATTAATCTGTGAGTGGCTTTAAAAACTTGCTGAGGGTTTGATATGGAGTGTTTCATGCACTGTCAGAGAACAGGAGTTCAGAGAGCTGGTAGAAAGAATGTGCACTAGGTGATGAAACTTGCTGACTATTGGAGAGGAGCCATGAGTCAATCAATGCAAAGAAGCTGAACAGTAAAAATCAGAATGACTAGGATAAACTAGGAGCATGGGCAGCTAAGTGGCTTTTGAAAATTCAATGTAGGGAAATGAAAGCTAACGAAGCTGGGACATAAAAAGAACAGGAAAAAGGAATCTTCCTTTAATGGCAATATTACCAATTTTGCAAAGTAGAAGATTTAGAAATCAGATAAAAATGTGTACTGTGGTTTCACGGAGCACTTTTATCAAGTTTCACTTTTCTATGCATACCCTGATCACTTTCCGAATTGAGACCTCATATTAAAAATTCAGTGGTAAACATTTCAACTTAAAAGAAATAAAATAGGAATAATGAAGCAAATTAAAGGAATACTATAATAAGATGTCACAGATGCAGACAAATATGTCAAGAAACATGCTGCAAGCCCATGCTTGCGAAAATACTTTAATGAGGGGGCAGAAATCTCAAGGCTGTGGATGCAAAGCCAACTAGAACATTAATTAACTGCACATTTGGTTTATGCAAATTGATTAATGGAGTTAAGTGCATGATTTAAATTTATTTCATTTTTTGTTGATTAACTATTTGAAGTAATAGTATTAAGCATTTTTATCCATTTTGAAAAGCTGAACATAGGCTCAAAATCAATTAAATAAATATTTTAAAACTGTCTTAGGTAAGGTGAATAAGAGAATTTATGAACTGAATTCTAGATTATCATCTTTACTGTTAAAAACAAATAAAAATGGGTGACAAAACAGAAATAGAGTCACAGATGTAGAAAACAAACTTAGAGTTGCCACAGAGGAAAGGGTGAAGAGAGACAAACTGGGAGAATGGGATTGACATATACGCACTACTATATATAAAATAGATAGCTAATAAGGACCTACTGTATAGCACAGGGCACTGTACTCAATACTCTGAAATGACCTATATGGGAAAAGAATCTAAAAAAGAGTGGATATACGTACATGTATAACTGATTCACTTTGCTGTACACCTGAAACTAACACAACATTGTAAATCAGTTAAACTCCAATAATTTTTTTTTTAAATGTGAGTAAAAAAAAAAAAAAATAATTGGAAAAGCGATATAGTCCCTTGATAGAACCAATATCTTCTCCAGTGTACCCATTTGTTAAATTGAAACTACAATATAAAGGTGGCCACACATCTAGACTTAACCTGTCATTTTTCTGAGTCATTATATATAAAGTACCTATTGAGGATCACAATTTAGATATCCTATTTTTTATATTTAATTAATTAATTAATCTTTATTGAAGTATAGTGATTTACAAAATTACATTAGTTTCAGGTATACAGCATAGTGATTCAATATTTTTATAGATTATATAGATGCCCTTTTGACAATTAAAATCAGACTAGCTCAAGATCAAAATCAAAATCACATGGAAGACATAATGACTCCATAGCAAGATCCCCATGTAAATCTCCCACAGGGTATACAAATTCTGCAACTAAGCAGAAACAGCAAAACATTCTCATTTTCAATCACATTCCAGATCTTGGAGTTACCATCATTTAAACAACTGGTGAACAGCAGCAGAAGAGTACTATGCAGTCTTTACTGTAAGTTATTAAACCTCTTATTACGTTAAATAAACTTTTGTTAAGGCCCTCAGAAGATGGGAGTTTATATTAATTACTTTGGGCATGTGCAAGAAATAAAATCTCTAACTTTGGATTTTAAAAAAATCGAATGTAATCTAAATTTTAATCAAATACATTAAGATATTGAATATAGTACATATCAAAGGTAAGTAAAACCAAATTCAGAAATCTTCAATTTCCTCATTTTAGTCAGTATTTTTATAGTCACCTTTTTTGTATTTACAACTTGAGATATAATTATCCATTTTTATTAAGCCTAGATATTTCTTTCTCCAATCTTTTATATTCACCATCCAAAAGCTGCTCCTCCCAACCAATCAACACGCATACACACACACACACACACACGCACACACACACATTAATTTAAATTTAAATCCATTTCTGAAGACTAATGGAGTCTAAACTTTTAATCACTTATTACCAGTAAGATCTATTTCCCAAATTATACCCCTGTGCTAATCTACTAATAAATCATTTCCATTACAAAACACAACAGCTAAAAGATAGATAAAAATATAAACAAAAGTTGTAATATAAAGAAATTATAATTTACAACCCATAACCAATAGAATCATCCTCCCTGTGCTATAAAGCAGAGGTCCTGAAAGTGTGGTCCAGCATCAGCATCATTTGGGAATTTTTAGAAATGCAAGTGATCAGATCCCATTGAGACCTATTAAATAAGACTCTCAGGTAGGGCAGCCAACAATCTGTGTTTTAACAAACTATCCATGTGTATTTTTGGTCAGTAACGTCTGAGAACAACTGATATGTAATCTCAAATGTTCACATTCTAAATATTGCTTTTGTTCTCCTGCAATCTAAATTAATAATGAAAAATATATAACAAATCCAACTACCTCCTGCAGCACGAAAACCCTGTTCCTATAAAAATATTCACCTTAATCTATCTCCTGAACTAATGCAATGACATATCAACAGGTATCTCCAAGCTCACACAGCTGCTAGAGTGATTTTGCCAAAACAGAAATTAGATCATATCTTTTTTTCCAGTAGATTTCTATCCCACAAAATAAATTCCTATAAAGTCATGTTACCTGGCAGCTATTAACTTCTCAATCTCACCTCTTACCACTCTCCTGTTCTTTAGTTCATGTTCTTCTTCAAGATATCTTCATGACTTTACACTTTATTTTATTCAGCACTTTGTCCAAATGTCACCTATCCTCCATGATTACCCTCTAAGATAACAGATACTCCACTTTCACTGAAGAGCTCCTTTATCTTTCCTTTTTTTATTTTTATATAGTAGTTATTCCTACCTGGACTTACATGTCCCTGTGCTTTTTATTTCTGCCTGTCTCCTCTATTAGAATGTAATCTCCATGAGAGCAGAGACCTTTTTTTCACTATTGTATCCCCAGTAACTCTACAACTCTACAGAGCAAAGGGTAGACTCTCTGTAATGTGTTGAATGAATAAATATAAAAATGGAAAATAAACCAGTGACTAGGTCTTGGATTGCTTGTAACTGATCTGGCTTCCATACATGTTAATAAAAACAAATAATATTCTATAATTAAGGTAATATTCATATTATTATTTTATAGATGAGGAAAGAAGCATGGAGCTATTGAATATCCTGACCATGGTCACACAGGCATGATGTGTTCCTTCATGTGTTGGAACTGGAATTCCGGCCCTGGCAGTCCATGTTCTTAGCTGCTATGTAGCACTGTCCCTCTCTAAACTGGGAATACAATTTAATGACTACTTGGAAATTTATTCAGTAACCAGAAAAAGCTTTAAAGCAACCAGAGTTATAGCAAGTCTGCGGGTTTTGCTGGGTTTAAGAGCCAGAAAATCCTCTAGTTTATCCCAAGAGCTGTCTTTTATACCCCTTCTACGTATGAGACACAAGTGATAATTATCATCAAAAGAAGACATTGAGCACACCTAGAAACCTGATCTTGGTTTCTAATACCATTCTCCAATAAAATAATCAGAGATTCTTGGAGAAATGGCTTATTCTACTACTGGAGCAGAAAATTTACAACATAAGCCTGCAACATCTTGCAGTGCCAGAAACTAAGAAAGTACTGGCGCACACACACGTACACCCACACACACGCATGCATACACACAAGTACACATGGATGAAGATAAGTTAAAGGGATATAAAGCAAGTTTTCAATTAATTAAACCAACATAACTGGAAATTTATCAGAGACTATCAGCTTCTAGTACATATGAAGCCATATTAACATTGCTACTCAATTTTTGCTTGCTTGATATTCCTCAACTGTAGGTCCTCAAGCCACCTGAATATCTCTCTCAGTTATTTTGTGGTATTCCTGTGGATAGTTTTTCTCTGACCTCCTCTTTCATATCTGTAGACTAGGACATGACTTTAGACTACAGAACACCTGCTAATTCTCTTCCTAGAGTACTATCTCTTGTAGAGCACTATCCTATAAAGTTGACAACATCCTTTATACGCCAAAGGAATACTGCATTCTCTTCTGTTATCACTGTATTGGAGGGAAATGAATTTCTGAAGAAATTGATCTATCCCCAACTGTGCCAAATTTGTCATCTGAGTCATAAATAAGAGCTGTTTATGTTTGTATTTTCAGTCTGGTAACTTCATTTTCTTTCTTTCTTTTTTTAATGTCCCTCCTCTTTATTTATTTTTTATTGGAGTATAGTTGCTTTACAATGGTGTGTTAGTTTCTGCTGTCCAACAAAGTGAATCAGCTATATGTATACATATATCCCCTCCCTCTTGGACCTCCCTCCCACCTCCCTATCCCACCCATATAGGTCACCACAGAGCACCAAGCTGAGCTCCCTGTGTTATACAGCAGGTTCCCACTAGCTATCGATTTTACACATGGTAGGGTACATATGTCAATCCTAATCTCCCAGTTCATCCCACCACCTTTTCCCCCCATTTCCACACGTCCGTTCTCTATGTCTGAGTCTGGAATTCCTGCCCTGCAAGTAGGTTCATTTTTCTAGATTCCACATAAATGCATTAATGTATGATATTTGTTTTTCTCTTTCTGACTTCACTCTGTATGACAGACTCTAAGTCCATTCACATCTCTACAAATGACACAATTTTGTTCCTTTTTATGGCTGAGTAATATTCCATTGTATATATGTGCCACATCTTCTTTATGCATTCATCTGTCAGTGGACATTTAGGTTGCTTCCATGTCCTGGCTATTGTAACTAGTGCTGCAATGAACATTGGGGTGCATGTGTCTTTTTGAATTAAGGTTTTCTCAGGGTATATGCTCTGTAGTGGGATTTCTGGGTCAGATGGTAGTTCTATTTTTAGTTTTTTAAGGAACCTCCATACTGTTCTCCATAGTGGCTGTATCAATTTACACTCCTACCAACAGTGCAAGAGGGTTCCCTTTTCTCCACACCTTCCCCGGCATTTACTGTTTGTAGATTTTTTGATGATGGACATTCTGACTTCAGCTTCTTTCTTTGTAGAGCACATATTTAGTTGCTAAAGGTGTCTCTTCAGGAGACACCTCCATCTTCTCTCCACTGCTTCTGTCTTTATCTCCAAACCTCAGGTACAAACAATCTTGCCATTCAAGTGCCCTATGCTAGTGATTCCTCCTTAGAGATGCTCAGATTATTTGAGGATGGTGGCATTTTTGTTTATCACAATGATCTGGGTAGAAAATTACAGGGAACTTGAGTGCCATTGTCGTACAGAATATCATGCACTACAAAGAATCACCCCTTAACCCATGTGACTTTCACATGTTCTGCTGGGCTTTCAAATTTGTGAAAAATCTGTTTATAATTATCTAAGTCTATACTCTAACCACATTTTACAATCAACACATTTGCACAGTTTGCACAGTTGTAAACATCAATGATTTTTTCCAAGTAAAAGCAAATACAATGAGTCTACCTAAGAATATTATTTGGCTCTTTAACTTTACGTAAACATGCCATGAACAGAAACACTTATTGTATGAGGGTCATCAATAAAACAAATCTATATCTGTCTAAATTTATTGAAATCTTCTCTGTGGTGACTCTGCATATTGATGCAAGCATATGACTACCTCATTAGGTCTTTTGTGGAGTTTTGTCCAAGCATTAAATAACGAATACATATTAGTTCACTGTAAATTGCCTTTGTTGTATTTCTCCTTTGTATTACAGTTATATTATTCATTTTTAAAGTATATTTGTAGATACATTATACTATTGTGAATTTAATTTCAGGAGAATAAAGATGGAATTCAAAAATTATGTTATAAAAATGGTGTGTTAGAATTACCAGAGTGGAAAACCAATGCTCTCTAATAAATCAACTCATGGAACTAGATTCTGCAGACAGTTTCAGATGGGAGAGGAATTAATAAATAAGTCCAGACTCTCAGGCTCTGCTGGGCCAATGTTATATTGCAATAGAATATTGTTCTTTTCTGAATCTGTCAATGATGATTCAGTATCATATTCAAATAAAATAATTTTCAAGAGAAGATAAAATTTTAAGTGGCAGAAGGAAAAGTTCAGACTATTGTACCAAATAAATGAACAAAGCATTTTTTTAGAAGAGACCCAAAAGTTGCTAAGAATTTATATGAATATACAGCAAAAGTAAAATGGCTGTGCAAGGTGGCAGCCTTCCCTTCCCTCTCTGAGATAGCTTAAACTCTTCCCCCAATGCAATCCTCTTTTCCCACCCCAAGTAATGGTCATATGACATGGTGAAAAATCCTACTTAAACATTAAGTTGTCAGAAAAGTTTTTAAAAAAAAGTAGTAATTGCCTGAAAATATAGTAGACACACTAATAATTTAAAAGTTATACAGTCCCAAATGTCAGGCATTGAATCACTATTTTCTTTATATTCTTATCTATATTCCCAGGAAAAGTATACAAGCTACTAAAAAAAAAAATAGCTATCACAGTTATTATTTCTCAGACTACTCATGTATACAATTTAGAAAACATTATAATTCACATCAAATATATTTTAAAATGGTTGAATGCTTTCCTTTTGCTTTGATGTCTTCAATGTAATCTCATTTAAATAATATTCTGTATGTTTTAGTGTTTTGTCAGTATAACTTGATTTAGATCCCACTGCTCTAATTGCTACTTTCATGAATGTCTAATATTTTATTTGCTTCCTTGAAAGGCATATACTTGATACTTGCTCTATTTGAAATTCCAATTCATTAACATGGTCCTCCTTTTTAAAATTATTTAGTCACATTGTAATTAAATTATTCTGGGAACTAAAAAGAGCTTCTGTCATAAAAGGTAGACTCCTGTATTATTGATTTTTTGGAGATCTTGAGATCAGCAAGCATAATAATATCAGCTTCAGCTGACATATAATATTTTTCTAATTATATATTAAGCCCATAGATTTTGACCTTACAAGCAAGCAATATTTATATTTATAGACCATGATTTTACCACAGCACAATATATTAAAACTTCTATATACCCATAAAAATCTATATTTGGGGAAGGAGGATTTTAAAAACCAAAATTAATTTGGAATTCACAGTAAAATTTTGAACGCTACATGTCCTCTTAAATTTTAATTATTGGGACAAAAGAAGCATTTATTTAAGAATTATAATTTGTTAATCTTCATGTGAAAATCACCTATTCTGATCCAGGTTCATGATGGAAAGAAAGGAAATGTATTAAGATGTCTCTTCATTCTTGACTTATAAATGAGAGAGAGAGAGTAAGAGAGGGAGAAGGAAAATTCCATTAAATACCTTATAAAAATATTACTGCAAAGGAATGAGATTTGTAGAAGATGTATAGGCCAAAAAAAAAATCTAGTCTCTTTTTCCGTAATCTTAGGATATCACTGTTTTGAATATTCCATATTTGAAGTTTATATATTTTTAAAAACTGAAATTATTCTGATGTTGCCCGAATTAAAATTTATCTCCAGAAACTTACTATTTATTTATCTATTCCATCTCTCTTAATTTGGTATGTTATAATGCCTCTGTTGAATATATATCATCTCTAAGAGGAATGAATAATGATTTTTCAATTAAAACAAACTACTACTCTATTTTCTATGAAGGAGAATTTTTTGTAAAAGAATTATATTAGATATCATCAATCTGAAGTTTTCACTATTTGAAAATGACACTTAAAGATGCTATTATGAGATGAATTTTAAAATAAACAATCGATAATAGAACACTTTACAGAAATTCCGCTGGTCACCTTTTTTGGTCACATTGTTAAAATGTGAGATATATTAACTGAATACCCTTTTACTGTTCATTTAAAGTCATCTACTTAAAAATAGTAAAGTAATTTTCAGGAAATAAACATACTAAAACAAAATTTTATAAAGTAATTCTAATAAAATAAACTTGATTTTAGTAAACATATGCAAATATACTGAGGGAGTGTAACTATTTTCAATGACTATATTATCTGTTGAAATAAAAGATGCTTAATGACTTAGCCAATATTCATGTTATTGTCAATATTTGTGACATCATGATCATGTTAAAAAACTAGTCATAGATATTAGTTCAATTTCCAAGTTTTTTCTGATATTCTATAATTTTAAATCATTTTCAACAGAATTGTCAAAAGCTATATTCATTAGGAGCATTCCTTTTCCATATAACAAGGTATGAATATCATTATGGATAATGAAATTCATTAAATTCATTAAAACCCATTGTGCTATGGGTTAGAAATTTTAAATTGAATGTGGTTAAGGTTAATGAAAGTATTATCCAAATAAGTTTTGATTTAATTGAATTTCATGAATTAATTGAATGAACTTAAAGCATGAATGTATATATCCCCAAATTAGATTTTAAAAAGTTCAGTTCCCATCTTTCCCCACAAATCTAAGGTAATTACTCTTTTCTGAATTCCATTTGATGTCACCCAATCTTTCCCATCCCTCAGGCCAACATCTGGACTCACTGATTTTTCTTTTTGCCTCATAATAAAACAGGAGTGAAAATAAGCCAATGGCCTATGAGTCCCTACATATTCTGCCCTTGAAAATTTACCAGAATTATATCACCACAAAAATATTGTCCTGTTTTATTATTCCACATTATTTCTTTAGGAAATTCAATTGTAAGTAAGTTGTCTACCTACACCTCATTTCCTCTAATACTTCCCAACTCCTTTTCTTTTTCTTTATTTGAGTTTTCATATTTCTATCATGTATGTCTTTTAGTATTCTTAGCAAGGTATACTTATTTTTGTTTGTACTGTTGCTATATTTGCATACGCTCATATAATATTTTTCTTACACGTCTTTTGTGACCTTACCAGCTTACATTTTACCTACTCTTTCCTCAAAATATCTTTTCTTCATTTTTTATATTTCTGTTTCATGTTACTATTTTATATAAGCAGTGGCTTTGATACACACACTGATATTTAAATTTTGGAGAAATATTTGTTCATGATTTTTAATATGCTTTATGCCAGGGGTGAGCAAACTACAGTCTGCAAGCCAAATCCCTTCCATTGCCTGTCTGTTTGTAGTTTATGAGCTAAGAAAATATTTTACACTTTTAAATGATTTAAAAATATTCATGATTGAATTGTATAATTCAAATTATATAAATCAAATTTCACTTTCCATAAGTAAAGTTTTATTAGAAACAGTCATGATTATTCATTTACATACAGTTTATGACTGCTTTTGTACTACAATAGCAAGAATGAGTAGTTGCAACAGAGATCATACGACCTTCAAAGTTAAAATATTTACTATCCTGTCCATTAGAGAAAGCTTGTCAAGCCCTGCTCTATGGCAACATTTTTTTATATATAGTCTTACATTCTATTGATATTTGACATCTATTTACTTTTCCTAGTTTTTCAGGTGCTGCATCCTTTATAATGTGTTGAATTTGCATAATTGAGTGTAATTAGTCAATGGAGATAGAAATTTGTGTGAATATTCATATTACCATTTAGCTCTTCTCCTCAATATCACATATAATAGCTACACTACTTTCTACAAATGCAGACTGTCTGCCTCCATTATTAATTATCATTGTTCTCTCTGCATTACAGATCAGAGTCAGTCCAGGGGAACTCATAAACAGTGCATCTCCTACTCCACTGCAAAACGAGTTCTTTTCTTTCTCCTTCATCCCTCATCTATGAAATGTATATTATGTTGATGCTTTCTGAGATCAGCACAATTGGTATTTTTCTTTTACTCTTTTGCTTAATAATATCTGCTTTTCACACATCTTTTCTTCTATTTTTTTGGCTTGGGGTTTCAAACTTCTCTGGATTTCACTGAAGATAAAGTTGGCATGTTTATTTTTTATTCTTCTTGTTGCTTGAGAGTGCTGAGAACCAAAGGGAGAAACAGCAATTTTGCAGCCCTATCTACAAATTGTAAGTCTGATTGAAAAATCTTATTGGGTATTCTATGTCAGAGTAGATGAATTTACCAATATTTTCCACCATTCTTTGCTTTATCAATGATTCAGAAAGAAAGAGTTCGTCAATAATACTTTATGTTTAAGCAAAAGAACAAAAGCTTTGAAATTAACTTCATTTCTAACATGTATCATTCCATGATTACATGATAGATGCCTAATGGATTATATTTGCAAAAAAACAAGTACCATGTGATCCATTTTATCTGATAGCTTTATGTACCTCAAACTCAAAATAACACTTTAATATAACTTGCACAATCCTTAAAGGTTTCAATTGGTTAGAGTAAATTAACAGGGAGTCTTGGGGGAAAAATTGGCACAGGACCCACTAATTCATAAATATAAAGTTAGCTGACTTTATTATTGAGCAAGCAAATACCCTGAATGCATGAAGACTGTGAGAAAGTGGCTACAAAGCTGTAATCACTATCCATCTCTATTTATATAGAACTTAAGCTCCTTATATACTATGCTACTTTAAATAAATAGTAGTTACATTGATCAGTAGTTACATTGGGCTTACTCTGACATTCTTTACCAGATTCACTCTAACTTTTTGCTCTTAACTATTAGTAACCATGGATGATTGCCCCTCATAGTCACATCCTTCATTATTCAGGAATGTTAGCGTAAGTTCAGTTTCCTCACAGCAGACATACTTCTCTCAACTCACTAGAATATCATAATTTTGTTGTTGTTGTGTTTTGAAAATACTGAGATTGTATACAAGTATGTATCTTTAAAAAATGCATTGTATAAAGAATAGATGTATATTATATGGAGTGCCGATTAAAATAACATTTTATTAAAAGTATAATAAAACAAACATAGTAAACACCTCCTAAATGTTTACTGTTTTTTATTGAAGTATAGTTGATTTACAACATTGTGTTACTTTCAAATGTACAGCAAAATGATTCATATATATATGTGTGTATGTGTGTATATATATATATGTATATTCTTTTTCAGATTCTTTTCCACTAAAGGTTATTAAAAGATATTGAATATAGTTCTCCGTGCTACACAGTGAGCCCTTGTCAGTTATCTATTTTATATATAGCAGTGTGTATCTGTTCATCCAAAACTCCTGATTTATCCCTCCCCCACTTCCTCTTTGGTAACCATAAATTGTCTTCTATCTCTATGAGTCTGTTTTTGTTTTGGAGATAAGTTCATTTATATCATTTTTTAAGATTCCACATGTAAGTGATATCATATGATATTTGTCTTTGTCTGACTCACTTAGTATGGTAATCTCTAGGTCCATCCATTTTGCTGCAAATGGCATTATTTAATTTTTTTTTATGTCTGAGTAATATTCTGTTGTATATGCACCACAATTCTTTTTTTTTTTTTAAACATCTTTATTGGAGTATAACTGCTTTACAATGGTGTGTTAGTTTCTGCTTTATAACAAAGTGAATCGGTTATACATATACATATGTTCCCATATCTCTTCCCTCTTGCATCTCCCTCCCTCCCACCCTCCCTATCCCACCCCTCTAGGTGGTCACAAAGCACCAAACTGATCTCCCTGTGCAATGCGGCTGCTTCCCACTAGCTATCTATTTTACATTTGGTAGTGTATATATGTCTATGCCACTCTCTCACCCTGTCACATCTTACTCCTCCTCCTCCCCATATCCTGAAGTCCATTCTCTAGTAGGTCTGTGTCTTTATTCCCGTCTTGCCACTAGGTTCTTCATGACCTTTATTTTCCCTTAGATTCCATATATATGTGTTAGCATACTGTCTTTGTTTTTCTCTTTCTGACTTACTTCACTCTGTATGACAGACTCCAACTCCATCCACCTCACTACAAATACCTCTATTTCATTTATTTTTATGGCTGAGTAATATTCCATTGTATATATGTGCCACATCTTCTTTATCCATTCATCCGATGATGGACACTTAGGTTGCTTCCACGTCCTGGCTATTGTAAATAGAGCTGCAATGAAGATTTTGGTACATGACTCTTTTTTTTTTTTAACGCATTGTTTACTTTGTTTATTTATTTATTTATTTTTGGCTGTGTTGGGTCTTCGTTTCTGTACAAGGGCTTTCTCTAGTTGTGGCAAGCGGGGGCCACTCTTCATCGTGGTGTGCGGGCCTCTCACTGTCGCGGCCTCTCTTGTTGCGGAGCACAGGTTCCAGACGCGCAGGCTCAGTAATTGTGGCTCACGGGCCTAGTTGCTCCGCGGCATGTGGGATCCTCCCAGACCAGGGCTCGAACCCGCGTGTCCTGCATTGGCAGGCAGACTCTCAACCACTGCGCCACCAGGAAAGCCCCATGACTCTTTTTGAATTATGGTTTTCTCAGGGTATATGCCCAGTAGTGGGATTGCTGGGTCATATGGTAGTTCTATTTTTAGATTTTTAAGGAAACTCCATACTGTTCTCCCTAGTGGCTGTATCAATTTACATTCCCAACAACAGTGCAAGAGTGTTCCTTTTTCTACACACCATCTCCAGCATTTATTGTTTCTAGATTTTTTGATGATGGCCATTCTGACTGGTGTGAGATGATGTCTCATTGTAGTTTTGATTTGCATTTCTCTAATGATTAATGACGTTGAGGATTCTTTCATGTGTCTGTTGGCAATCTGTATATCTTCTTTGGAGAAATGTCTATTTAGGTCTTCTGCCCATTTTTGGATTGGGTTGTTTGTTTTTTTGTTATTGAGCTGCATGAGCTGCTTGTAAATTTGGAGATTAATCCTTTGTCAGCTGCTTGATTAGCAAACATTTTCTCCCATTCTGATGGTTGTCTTTTGGTCTTGTTTATGGTTTCCTTTGCTGTGCAAAAGCTTTTAAGTTTCATTAGGTCCCATTTGTTTATTTGTGTTTTTATTTCCATTTCTCTAGGAGCTGGGTCAAAAAGGATCTTGCTGTGATTTATGTCATAGAGTGTTCTGCCTATGTTTTTCTCTAAGAGTTTGATAGTGTCTGGCTTTACACTTAGGTCTTTAATCCATTTTGAGCTTATTTTTGTGTATGGTGTCAGGGAGTGTTCTAATTTCATACTTTTACATGTACCTGTCCAATTTTCCCAGCACCACTTATTGAAGAGGCTGTCTTTTCTCCACTGTATATGCTTGCCTCTTTTATCAAAGATAAGGTGACCATAAGTGTGTGGGTTTATCTCTGGGCTTTCTATCCTGTTCCATTGATCTATATTTCTGTTTTTGTGCCAGTACCAAACTGTCTTGATTACTGTACCTTTGTAATATAGTCTGAAGTCAGGGAGCCTGATGCCTCCAGCTCCATTTTTCGTTCTCAAGATTGCTTTGGCTATTCAGGGTCTTTTGTGTTTCCATACAAATTGTGAAATTTTTTGTTCTAGTTCTGTGAAGAATGCCAGTGGTAGTTTGATAGGGATTGCATTGAATCTGTAGATTGCTTTGGGTAGTAGAGTCATTTTCTCAGTGTTGATTCTTCCAATCCAAGAACATGGTATATCTCTCCATCTATTTGTAACATCTTTAATTTATTTCATCAGTGTCTTATAATTTTCTGCATACAGGTCTTTTGTCTCCTTAGGTAGGTTTATTCCTAGATATTTTATTCTTTTTGTTGCAATGGTAAACGGGAGTGTTTTCTTAGTTTCACTTTCAGATTCTTCATCATTAGTGTATAGGAATGCAAGAGATTTCTGTGAATTAATTTTGTATCCTGCTACTTTACCAAATTCATTGAGTATCTCTACTACTTTTCTGGTAACATCTTTAGGATTCTCTATGTATCGTATCATGTCATCTGCAAACAGTGACAGCTTTACTTCTTCTTTTCCGATTTGGATTCCTTTTATTTCTTTTTCTTCTCTGATTGCTGTGGTTAACACTTCCAGAACTATGTTGAATAAGAGTGGTGAGACTGGGCAACCTTGTCTTGTTCCTGATCTTAGTGGAAATGGTTACAGTTTTTCAACATTGAGGACAATGTTGGCTGTGGGTTTGTCATATATGGTCTTTAGTATGTTGAGGAAAGTTCCCTCTATGCCTACTTTCTGCAGGGCTTTTATCATAAATGGGTGTTGAATTTTTTGAAAGCTTTCTCTGCATCTTTTGAGATGATCATATGGTTTTTCTCCTTCAATTTGTTAATATGATGTATCACGTTGATTGATTTGCATATATTGAAGAATCATTACATTCCTGGAATAAACTCCACTTGATCATGGTGTATGATCCTTTTAATGTGCTGTTGGATTCTGTTTGCTAGTATTTTGTTGAGGATTTTTGCATCTATGTTCATCAGTGATACTGGCCTGTAGTTTTCTTTCTTTGTGACATCTTTGTCTGGTTTGGTATCAGGGTGATGGTGGCCTCGTAGAATGAGTTTGGGAATGTTCCTCCCTCTGCAATATTTTGGAAGAGTTTGAGAAGGATAGGTGTTAACTCTTCTCTAAACGTTTGATAGAATTCGCCTGTGAAGCCATCTGGTCTTGGGCTTTTGTTTGTTGGAAGGTTTTTAATCACAGTTTCAATTTCAGTGCTTGTGATTGGTCTTTTCATATTTTCTATTTCTTCCTGGTTCAGTCTTGGCAGGTTGTGCATTTCTAAGAATCTGTCCATTTCTTCCAGGTTGTCCATTTTATTGGCATAGAGTTGCTTGTAGTATTCTCTCATGATCGTTTGTATTTCTGCAGTGCCAGTGGTTCCTTCTCCTTTTTCATTTGTAATTCTATTGATTTGAGTCTTCTCCGTTTTTCTCTTGATGAGTCTGGCTAATGTCTTATCAATTTTGTTTATCTTCTCAAAGAACCAGCTTTTAGTTTTATTGATCTTCGCTATTGTCTCCTTCATTTCTTTTTCATTTATTTCTGATCTGATCTTTATGATTTCTTTCCTTCTGCTAGCTTTTGGGTTTTTTGTTCTTCTTTCTCTGATTGCTTTAGGTGAAAGGTTAGGTTGTTTATTCGAGATGTTTCCTGTTTCTTGAGGTAGGCTTGTATTGCTATAAACTTCCCTCTTAGCACTGCTTTTGCTGCATCCCATAGGTTTTGGGTCGTCGTGTCTCCATTGTCATTTGTTTCTAGGTATTTTTTGATTTCCCCTTTGATTTCTTCAGTGATCACTTCGTTATTAAGTAGTGTATTGTGTAGCCTCCATGTGTTTGTATTTTTTACAGATCTTTTCCTGTAATTGGTATCTAGTCTCATAGCGTTGTGGTCGGAAAAGATACTTGATACGATTTCAATTTTCTTAAATTTACCAAGGCTTGATTTGTGACCCAAGATATGATCTATCCTGGAGAATGTTCCATGAGCACTTGAGAAAAATGTGTATTCTGTTGTTTTTGGGTGGAATGTCCTATAAATATCAATTAAGTCCATCTTGTTTAATGTATCATTTAAAGCTTGTGTTTCCTTATTTATTTTCATTTTGGATGATCTGTCCATTGGTGAAAGTGGGGTGTTAAAGTCCCCTACAATGATTGTGTTGCTGTCAATTTCCCCTTTTATTACTGTTATTATTTGCCTTATGCATTGAGGTGCTCCTATGTTGGGTGCATAAATATTTACAATTGTTATACCGTCCTCTTGGTTCGATCCCTGGATCATTATATAGTGTCCTTCTTTGTCTCTGGTAATAGTCTTTATTTTAAAGTGTATTTTGTCTGATATGAAAATTGCTACTCCAGCTTTCTTTTGATTTCCATTTGCATGGAATATCTTTTTCCATCCCCTCACTTTCAGTCTGTATGTGTCCCTAGGTCTGAAGTGGGTCTCTTGTAGACAGCATATATATGGGTCTTGTTTTCATAACCTTTCAGCCAGACTGTGTCTTTTGGTGGGAGCATTTAATCCACTTACATTTAAGGTAATTATCGATATGTATGTTTGTATTCCCATTTTCTTAAATGTTTTGGGTTTGTTATTGCAGTTGTTTTCCTTCTCTTGTGTTTCTTGCCTAGAGAAGTTCCTTTAGCATTTGTTGTAAAGCTGGTTTGGTGTTTGCTGAACTCTCTCAGCTTTTGCTTGTCTGTAAAGGTTTTAATTTTTCCATGAAATCTGAATGAGAACCTTGCTGGGTAGAGTAACCTTGGTTGTAGGTTTTTCTCCTTCATCCCTTTAAGTATATCCTGCCACTCCCTTCTGGCTTGCAGAGTTTCTGCTGAAAGATCAGCTGTTAACCTTATGGAGATTCCCTAGTGTGTTATTTGTTGTTTTTCCCTTGCTGCTTTTAATATGTTTTCTTTACATTTAATTTTTGTCAGTTTGATTAATATGTGTCTTGGTGTGTTGCTCCTTGGATTTATCCTGTATGGGACTCTCTGTGCTTCCAGGACTTGATTAACTATTTCCTTTCCCATATTAGGGAAGTTTTCAACTATAATCTCTTCAAGTATTTTCTCAGTCCCTTTCTTTTAGTCTTCTTCTTCTGGGACCCCTATAATTCGAATGTTGGTGCATTTAATGTTGTCCCAGAGGTCTCTGAGACTGTTCTCAGTTCTTTTCATTCTTTTTTCTTTATCCTGCTCTGCAGTAGTTATTTCCACCATTTTATCTTCCAGGTCACTTATCCTTTCTTCTGCCTCAGTTATTCTGCTATTGATCCCATCTAGAGTATTTTTAATTTCATTTATTGTCTTTTTCATCGTTGCTTGATTCCTCTTTTGTTCTTCTACGTCCTTGTTAAATGTTTCTTGCATTTTGTCTATTCTATTTCCAAGATTTTGGATCATCCTTACTATCATTATTCTGAATTATTTTTCACGTAGACCTCCTATTTCCTCTTCATTTGTTAGGTCTGGTGTGTTTTGACCCTGCTCCTTCATCTGCTGTGTGTTTTTCTGTCGTCTCATTTTGCTTATCTTACTGTGTTTGGGGTCTCCTTTTCACAGGCTGCAGGTTCGTAGTTCCCGTTGTTTTTGGTATCTGTCCCCAGTGTCTAAGGTTGGTTCAGTGGTTTCTGTAGGCTTCCTGGTGGAGGGGACTAGTGCCTGTGTTCTGGTGGATGAGGCTGGATCTTGTCTTTCTGGTGGGCACGTCCACGTCTGGTGGTGTGTTTTGGGGTGTCTGTGGCCTTATTATGATTTTAGGCAGCCTCTCTGCTAATGGTTGGGGCTGTGTTCCTGTCTTGCTAGTTGTTTGGCATAGGGTGTCCAGCACTGTAGCTTGCTGGTCGTTGTGTGAAGCTGGGTCTTGATGTTGAGATGGAGATCTCTGAGAGATTTTCGCCATTTGGTATTACGTGGAGCTGGGAGGTCTCTTGTGGACCAGTGTCCTGAAGTTGGCTCTCCCACCTCTGAGGCACGGCCCTGATGCCTGGCTGGAGCACCAAGAGCCTTTCAACCACTCGGCTCAGAGTAAAAGGGAGAAAAAATAGAAAGAAAGAAAGAGGATAAAATAAAATAAAATAAAGCTATTATAAAGCAAAGCTATACAGACAAAATCTCACCCAGAAGCATACACATATACACTCAGAAAAAAAGGAAAAGGGGAAAAATAAATATATCCTGCTCCCAAAGTCCACCTCCTGAATTTGGGATGATTCGTTGTCTATTCAGCTATTCAACAGATGCAGGCACATCAAGTTGTTTGTGGAGTTTTAATCTGCTGCTTCTGAGGCTGCTGGGAGACATTTCCCTTTCTCTTCTTTGTTAGCACAGCTCCCGGGGTTCAGCTTTGGATTTGGACCTGCCCCTGTGTGTAGATTGCCTGAGGGCATCTGTTCCCCTCCAAGACAGAACGGGGTTAAAGGAGCAGCTGCTTCGGGGGCTCTGGCTCACTCAGGCGGGGTGGAGGGAAGGATACGGATGAGGGGCGAGCCTGCGGCGGCAGAGCCCAGTGTGATGTTGCACCAGCACGAGGCGCCCCATGCATTCTCCCGGGGAATTTGTCCCTGGATCACAGGAGCCTGGCCATGGCGGGCTGCACCGGCTCCCGGGAGGGGTGGTGTGGAGAGTGACCTGTGCTGACACACAGGTTTTTTGGTGGCGGCAGCAGCAGCCTTAGTGTCTCATGCCCGTCTCTGGGGTCCACGCTGATAGCCGTGGCTCGCGCCCTTCTCTGGAGCTCATTTAGGCGGCGCTCTGGATTTCCTCTCCTTGCGCGCCGTGAAACAAAGAGGCAAGAAAAAGTCTCTTGCCTCTTTGGCAGCTGCAGACTTTTTCCCGGACTCCCTCCCAGCCAGCTGTGGTGCGCTAAACCCTTCAGGCTATGTTCACGCAGCCAACCCTAGTCCTCTCCCTGCGATCCGACCGAAGCCTGAGCCTCAGCTCCCAACCCCCGCCCGCCCTGTCGGGTGAGCAGACAAGCCTCTCGGGCTGCTGAGTGCTGCTCGGCACCGATCCTCTGTGCGGGATTTTCTCCGCTTTGCCTTCTGCACCCCTGTGGTTGTGCTCTCCTCCATGGCTCTGAAGCTTCCCCCCTCTGCCACCCGCAGTCTCCGCCTGCGAAGGAGCTTCCTGGTGTGTGGAAACCTTTCCTCCTTCACGACTCCCTCCCACTGGTGCAGGTCGCGTCCCTATTCTTTTGTCTCTGTTATTTCTTTTTTCTTTTGCCCTACCCAAGTACGTGGGGAGTTTCTTGCCGTTTGGGAGGTCTGACATCTTCTGCCAGTGTTCAGTGGGTGTTCTGTAGGAGCAGTTCCACGTGTAGATGTTTTTCTAATGTATCTGTGGGAAAGAAGGTGATCTCCACGTCTTACTCTTCCGCCATCTTGCCCCGAGTCTGCACCACAATTCTTAATCCATTCTTTTGTTGATGGACATTTAGGTTGCTTCCATGTCTTGGCTATTGTAAATAGTACTGCTATGAACATAGGGGTACATATATGAATTAGTGTTTTCATATTTTCCAGATATATGCCCAGGAATGGGATTGCTTGACCATATGTTAACTCTACTTTTAGTTTTTTAAGGAACCTCCAAACTGTTCTCCATAGTAGCTGCACCAATTTATATCCCCACCAACAGTGTAGGAGTGTTCACTTTTCTCCACACCCTCTCCAATATTATTATTTGTAGGCTTTTTGATGATGACCGTTCTGACCAGTGTAAGGTGATACCTCATTTTAGTTTTGATTTGCATTTCTCTAATAATTAGTGATGTTGAGCATCTTTTCATGTGCCTTTGGCCACCTGTATGTCTTCTTTAGAGAAATGTCTGTTTAGGTGTTCTGCCCATTTTTTGATTGGGTTGTTTGTTTTTTTTGGTATTGAGTTGTATAAGCTACTTATATATTTTGGATATTAAGCCATTGTTGGTCGCATTGTTTGTGAATATTTTCTCCCACTCTGTGGGTTGTCTTTTCATTTTGTTTATGGCTTCCTTTGCTGTGCAAAATCATATAAGTTTGATTAGTTCCCATTTGTTTACTTTTGCTTTTATTTCTTTTGCCTTGGGAGACTGACTTAAGAAAACACTTCTGTGATTGATATCAGAGAATGATTTGCCTATGTTCTCTTCTAGGAGGTTCATGGTGTTATGTCTTATATTTAAGTTTTTAAGCCATTCTGAGTTTATTTTTGTGTAGAGTGTAAGTGTTCTAACTTCATTTATTTACATGTGGCTGTCCAGCTTTCCCAATACCACTTGCTGTAGAGACTCTCTTTTCTCCATTGTATAGTCTCACCTCCTTTGTTGAAGATTAATTGACTGTAGGTGTGTGGCTTTATTTCTGGGTTCTCTATTTTGTTCCATTGATCAGTATGTCTGTTTTTGTGCCAATACTACACTGTTTTGATTACTGTAGCTTTGTAGTAATTGTCTGAATTCTGGAAGGGTTATGTATCCAGGTTTGCTCTTTTTCCTCAGGATTGTTTTGGCAGTTCTGGGTCTTTTGTGATCCCATTTAAATTTTAGGATTATTTGTTCTAGTTCTGTGAAAAGTGGCATGGGTAATTTGATAGGGATCACATTGAATTTGTGGATTTCTTTGGGTAGTATGGCCCTTTTCTCAATATTAATTCTTCCAATCCAAGATCATGGAATATCTTTCCATTTCTTTTAATTATTTTCAATTTTCTATAGTTCTCATCATATAATTCTTTCACCTCTTTAGCCTGGTTTATTCCTAGGTTGTTGTTTTTCTTATGCAATTTTAAAAGGGATTTTCTTTTTTTACTTTCTCTTTCTGATGTTTCATTGTTACTGTAAAGAAGTGCAACAGATTTCTGTATGTTAATCTTGTATCTTGCTAACTTGCTGGATTTGTTTATCAGTTCTAATAGTTTTGTGTGGAGTTTCTAAGGTTTTCTATATAGAGTATCATGTCATCTGCATATAATGATAACTTAGAAGGGAAGATCCAAACTTTTACTATTTTATTTTTGTTAAAGTACTCAACAAGGACGCTGGCCAAAACATCACAAAACTTATGAACACTGAAAAACATTTTTTTGCAATAAGATGTGTTTCTTGATTTCTTTTTTAAAATCCTCTATTTGTACATCAATTTAAACAAACAACAACAATAAGAAAAAAAATCCACTCAGATTTCCTGCACTGAATTAATTATTTAGCCATCATCATCCATTGCTCTGAATTCATTGAACACAGCAGGGAGGCACTAAAGCAGGATAGATGATTACCTTCAGAAATCACAGATATCCACTAAGCTTCATAGTTTTTACTATGCACAGTCTCCTCCAAATGAAGTCTAGAGAAATTTGAGTTTGATAAATATAGGTTGAAGAAATTCATAACCCTTCATTTGAAGTTTTCACAGTAAAATGTAGCCTCAGGTTGGAAATCTAATTTAATCGTCTCAGTCTATTCTTTTAAGATTGTTTTCTTAGGAAAACAAAGCTAAAGAAAATTATTCTTCTAGCTAGTATATCTAGGTTGACTAAAATAATATAAGGATTTTCTAGCAATTATGTTTAGTTAAAATTTTGTTTAACATCCTATTCTTGCTGTATTGTTTATTTAATACCATTTAAACATTTAATAATTTATCGACAGGAGGAAAGATTCATATTTTGGTCATAACTTTGTATTTTTAACTTCTTAGAAATCAGTACTTGAGATACTATTATATAACAATCAGCTGGAAATATTAAATTATATAGATGGTATCTTGGATAAAGTCCCATTTGCTAAACCAGGGACAAATTGAGCTTTAAAACAAATAATTACAGTAATGGATTTGAACCATTTTATCAATCCATGAGTCTATACTCATATAATCATATAAATAAACAAAGACATAGAAGAGAAAGAAAATTATTCATTATAATGAAATGCAAAATACTGAAGGAATTAGAAAATCACCTTTTGATAATCAACATAGTAACTAAATTTTCAGGCACATAAATCTTTAATGAATCTAAAACTAGTAAATGGGAATTTAGTTAAAAATAACATACTTACATAGTCTTCAATTATCTCCCTACATGGCATTTTTTAAATACAAGGAGAAGAATAATAAATTTGCTGTTGAGAAATGTAACAGAGAAATAATTAAAATTAATATCACCATAAAGAAACAAACAAACAAAATATCTGGTAGCTCTGGACATAATGTATCACTTCTGTGCTATTCTTGCCAAAATTGTTAACCATAATTTTATCATGAGGAAATATCAGACTAACCCAAATTGAGGGACAGTCCACAAAATAAAAGCTCATATAATTCAGAAATGACAAGATCATAAAAGACAAAAAAAAAAAAAAGAAAGAAAGACTGTGAAACTGCTCCAGATTTAAGCTTACTAACAAAAACAATGTCATCAATGCAATGAGAGATTCCCAATTCAATCCTGAACTAAGAAATATTATTGTATTTTTTTGTAAAAGATATTATAAGAAAAAATTGTTAATTATAAATGAGGCATGTAGATTAGGTGATGATATTTTTCAATTCAAATTAAAATGTTAATATTTATTTTGAGAAATATTATAAAATATATTGAGAAATAAATTACAAAGGTTGTTGGGCAGACTATTAAAAGCATTCTGGACAGGGAGACAGAAGACAGAGAGAAGAAGAGAGAAAGAGACAGAATGATAAAGTATAGTATAGTTACAAAATATGAACAATTGTGGAATTTGTCCTGATTTTAGAACTGGGGTAGAAAATATATAAAATGAGCCTTAATCATCTTGTAGTGCCAGAAAATAGGATATGCTTAAAAAAATTAAAACACAACAATAACAACAATTATTTATGAGCATGTCAAATATTTCTTGACATACCAGCAAATGGAGCCAACTGCAAAGTCTTCCAATGGCCAAAGCTGGAACACTTTGAACAATAAATAGTACTGGATTAAACCCAAATTATAAAAGGAATATCCATAAATCGATACTGATATAAATAAATGATATAATAAATAAATTGGATGAAGAGACAAATCTTCTGTGTAGAAAAATTCCAAATAATTTGTGTAAATACTCCCCACCCTTAAGGAGTTAAAGTATAACTCCCCACTTCCTAAGTGTGGACTGTGCATAGTGGCTTCCTTCCAAAGAGTGGAATATAGAAAGGGATAAAAAAAAAAAAAGAATATCCTTACATTGGAGAAATCTGCCAAGCACTACCTCAGCCAAGTGAGGTTTAACATTAACAGTGATAAGTCACACTGATAGCATGTGCCCTTGATATTATGTGACAAAAATGGCACTGTACCTTTCTAGCCTACTTCCCCAAAACACATTGCTCCAGGCTAATCATGAGAAAAATATCACACAAATCTCAATTGAGGGACATTCTACAAAATACCTGACCATTAATCCTCAAACTTGTCAAGGCCATCAAAAGCAAAGAATGTTTTTTTATTTGTCACAACCAAGAGGAGCCTAAGGAAACAAGACAACTAGATGTAATGTATTTTCCTGGATGGGATCCTGGAAAAAGCATATTAGGTAAAAACTAAAGTCCTTTGAAAAAAGGATAGACTCTGCTTAATAATAATGTGTTCATTAATTGGTTCATTAATTATAACAATGTATCACACTAAGGTAAGTTGGTAGTACTGGAGGAAATTAGCTGCCGGACATACGGGGGTCTCTGTACTATCTTAGCAATTTTTCTGTAACCTAAAACTGATCTAAAAATAAAATATATCTTAAACTTAAATGTATATAGTAATTATTTGTATTATAATTTCAACTTTTTTGTAGGTCTAAAATTATTTCAAAGAAAAGATTAAAAATAGAATGATTTATCATCAGAGATTAAGTGGTTTGTTGGCAAATTTTGAAGACTGGGCACTCAGAAACACACACTCCAATCTTGCCTCTGAAAACAATTAATTTTATTTTTAGCTCTTAATTAGCTATAAACAATTAGTATATAAGTATTTTAGTTCACTCATTTGTGAAATGGAGGTATGAACTGCATAACCTATGTACCAGACTGATATAAAGATGATACAAGATGTAAAAGTGCTCTGTGTTCTGAAAGAATTTTAAAAAGCTTTTTTAAAGTAAAATAGAGTTACCAAATTAAAATGTAAATTTTAAGGAAATTGTTGATTTTCATTGTTTTAATATTTTCTATTAAATTATTTAATAGATATTAATAAATTTCTTAATCTAATGCCTTAAACAAAAACCAGAATAGAGCTTGATTTTGATCGCTTTCTCCATTTCTTAGTGATGCAAAATTTTCTTCTTCTTTCATATGATAAAAAGTTAATAATTTTGCCTAAATGAACATAAATTTTTTAGTGTAAATCAAGCTTAATTAGTGTTATTTCTAGTTTGGCCACATCTTTTATCTGAACTTTGAGAACTACATTAGCTGGTGGTGGAAATCTCTTCTTTCATGGCTTCTCTGTTTCCAGCTTAGCTTCACTGTTGACTATTCTTTGATAAAACCACCCAACTATTTTTTGAATACAATTTTATCAGAGTTAAACAAATTAAACTAAAATTCAGTTGGTTGATATGAAGTGGTATTATAAGTTAAACTCTTTTACTTAATGAATCTTGCCACTCAAAGTTCTATAACTGTGATCTTAGGACACTGGATGATAACTTTTTTAGGAATATCTACATAATTGAAATAGATGGTGGCAAGGGGTAGAACTGATAAACTGAAGAGAAAATGCCATATATTTGAGGGTTGGGATAATTCTATTCACTAAAGAAAGTCTATATTTTAACTTTAAAAAATACTGAAATTACAAACTTGAACTAAAATAAATAAATCTTCACTCTTTTCTTAAAATCAGGGAAAAAATACTCAGAGTTTAGTTTATAAGAAATATGAGTTCCAAGATTGCCAATGTAACAAATAAAAATTAAACCACACATAGGAATATATAAAAAATAGGAGAATGAAAATTTTGAATGTAAAACGACGCTAAGTTCATAGTTGGTCTAAATGTTCATTAGTAGAACATTAATTAATGATATCATATCAATTTTTATAAGCTGGAGTTAGAAAACCTTTAAAATACTTGCAGAAGTATATACATATATGTAGATACAGGATTTTTAAAAGATATGTTACATGAAAAAATATGTACAATACACTGTATATAAAATACTACTGTTTATAAAAGTTAGTACATTATTTAAGTGTATATATATATATATATATATATATATATATATATATATATATATATTTACTACAGAATGTGACTAGGTAACTAGGCTGGTAGAAAAAAATTTTTTCACTTTTAACATCATGAGATAATGAGAGAGATTTTGGCTGGTAAGATGGCAAAGCAGAAGGATATTAGCTCACCCTTTCTTACAAAAACACCAAAATCACAACTAACTCCTGAACAACAATTGACAAAAAATCCCCGCTGGAACCTATAAAAAAGATACCCTACATCCTAAGCCAAAGAAGAAACCACAACAAAATGGTAGGAGGGGGCACAACCATAATAAAATCAAATCCCATACCCGCTGGGTGGGGACCTACAAACCTGAAAATAATTATATCACAGAAGTTCTCCCACAGGAGTAAATGTCCTGAGCCTCATGTCAGACTCCCCAGACTGAAGGGTCTGGCAACAAGAGGAGGAGCCCCTAGAGATTCTGGCTTTGAAGGCCAGCTGGGTGTTTTTTTTTTTTTTAATTAATTAATTTATTTATTTATGGCTGTGTTGGGTCTTCGTTTCTGTGCGAGGGCCTTCTCTAGTTGTGGCAAGCGGGGGCCACTCTTCATTGCGGTGCACGGGCCTCTCACTATCACGGCCTCTCTTGTTGCAGAGCACAGGCTCCAGACGCGCAGGCTCAGTAATTGTGGCTCACAGGCTCAGTTGCTCCGTGGCATGTGGGATCTTCCCAAACCAGGGCTCGAACCTGTGTCCCCTGCATTGGCAGGCAGATTCTCAACGACTGCGCCACCAGGGAAGCCCCAGCCAACTGGGTTTGATCACAGGAATTCCACAGGACTGGGAGAAAGAGAAACTCCACCTTTATAGGGTCTGCAAAAGTTCATGTGCACACCAGGACCCAGGGAAGAAAGCAGTGACCTCATAAGAGACTAGGCCAGACCTACCTGCTAATACTGGAGTGTCTCCATGGAGGCAGGAGGCAGCTGTGGCTCACTGTGCGGACAAAGACACTGGCAGTGGCAATCTTGGTGAGAACTCTTTGGAGTAAGCCCTGCTGGAAGCTGCTATTTCCTCCCCAAGGCCTAACTCCACCCAACAGCCTGTAGGTTCCAGTGCTGGGATGCCTCAGGCCAAACAACCAACAAGGTGGGTACACAGCCCCATCAGTCAGCAGACAGGGTGCTTAAAGTCTTCCTGATCATGGCCCTGCCTACCAGAGGAACAAGACCCAACTCACTCACCAGGGGTCAGGAACCAGACCTTCCCACCAGGAAGCCTGCACAAGCCGCCGCTTAGACAGCCTCATCCACCAGAGAGCAGATAGCAGAAGCAAGAAGAACTACAACCCTGCAACCTGCAGAACGGATACTACAATCACAGAAAGTTTTGTCTACAAAATGAGATGGCAGAGGAATATATCCCAGATGAAGGAACAAGATAAAACCCCAGAAGAACAACTAAGTGAAGTGGAGATAGGCAATCTACCAAAAAAAAAAAAAAAAAAAAAAATTCAGAGTAATGATAATGAAGATGATCCAAGATCTCAGAAAAAAGAATGGAGGCACAGTTTGAGAAGATGCAAGAAATGTTTAAGAAAGACCTAGATGAATTAAAGAACAAACAGAGATGAACAATATAATAACTGAAATGAAAAATACACTAGAAGGAATCAATAGCAGAGTAACTGAGGCAGAAGAACAGACAAGTGAGCTGGAAGACAGAGCAGTGGAAATCACTGCCATGGAACAGAATAAAGAGAAAAGAATGAAAACAAATGAAGACAGTCTAAGAGACCTCTTGGACAACATTAAACACACCAACATTCACATAATAGGGGGTCCCAGAAGGAGAAGAGAGAGAGAAAGGACCTGAGAAAATATTTGAGGAGATAATAGCTGAAAAATTCCCTAACATGGGAAATGAAACAGTTACCCAAGTCAAGGAAGTACAGAGAGTCCCAGGCAGAATAAACCCAAGGAGGAACATGCCGAGACACATAGTAATCAAATTGACACAAATTAAAGACAATGAGATAATGAGAAATTGTGTAGAAAGTAAATATTAACTAAATATTGAAAAATAGTGTGGTAGGTCATGACCAGCCCTATGGCACAAAATCCTCTTTAGGCAAACCTGTTGACACAGTAAGAAATAAAACATAAAATCATTTAGCTTATATTACTAGTTCATGAAATAAATTGTTATTATCGTAATAGGGTAGACTCCTTGTGTGATGGATTCTCCTTTCCCATCCCTTTATCTCAGTCTAATAAGGTACAAAGGTCAGTAAGTTTGGGATTCCAGGTATCCCTGACTCAGTGGATTCCCAACACAAAATGGACTGCTCAGACTGGGCTTACCCCTAAGTAAAACAAGAGAGGCACCAAGAAACCCTGTTCTCTCTCAAAACTTATGTCCTTGGTTTAATTTGGTGGATTGTGATAAACTACAATGAAAGTAAAACTACTTAGCATGGTCTGAGTAATTATTGACTGACTGGCTCTTCAGAACCCTTGAGATGGATCGTGAAGTCAGTCCTCACTGAGGAGTAGGAAATAAGTGGAAAGAATTTTGGAATTTAAAAAAGTCTACTACCTACTTATGAAATTTTGTCCAAGATACTCATTAAGAAATCACTTCAAGATCTCCATCTTCATTGATACAAAAAACAAGTAATGATAATACTTATTTCATAGAGTTGTTGAAAATACAAAAGGCAATAATGTACAGTGAACAAATCAATAACGTCAAGCACACACAAATGTAATTTATCTAGCATTGAACTAATCTGAGAATTATATTATATATATCAAAAATAATAAAATACATTGAAATATCATACAAACAAAGCAACAGAAATATTAAAACAAGAAATCACAGAGACTCTCTCTGAGCTCTTCAAGACCTGATATAATGGACAAATGACTCTTATCAGTCAGTGAAGTTATACGCTTGCTAGAGAGATGAGGTCCACTTACCAGTCTGGCATGAAGAGAATCAGCCAGATTTTACCAAATGACAGAACCAATTTTTAAGAATCAACAAAATAATAAAAAATGTCAGAAGTAAAGTATACAGGCTATACTGAAATTTGTAATTCTGGCGAGACAGATGCAAAGGGAATTACAGACAAAAAAAGGGAAAACTGTATATGTAAAGTACGTACAGGGTATGCTAATGCAGATAAAAAAAATCTTTTACTCAGAAAAGCCAATTTTCCCACAGAAAAAATCTCTGGAAAGAGCTGAATTTGAGAATTACCAAGAAAATACAGTGTAGCAGTAAAATACATACTTGAACTAAACAATTAGTTGGGTAAGCATAGCCAGAAAGACAGCATAGAAGCAGACCTGAATGGAATAGTTATTCCTCTACTCTCCCTTTCATATATCAAGAGATGGTTTAAATAAGTTAGAAAATGAGGTTTAGTCATACTAAAAACTATTCAGTTAAAATTCATTTAGTGTTAAATTATAGACATTATATTAGGAAATCTATTATTTTATTTTTTACTTTATTTTGTTTTCTCCTGGCCTGCTAATTAAGGTTCTTTTGATAAGGGTTTACACTTAAGGAAAGGTACAACAATGAACCTCTGTTACTGGCTAACCAGGTGCCTAAACTTGGGATCCCGAGAAAAATCACAATAAGGAGTGATAAAGAGTTAAGGTTACTCACTTTAAACCTGAGCCATTGTTTCTAAGTCATGACAATTTTTATTTTGTTTAAGTTTTTCAAATTCTTGTCTACTACTTTGCTCATTCAAATCTTTGAAATGTTTTGAAGAAATATTTTTTGAAAGCACAATGGGAGAGTTAATAGAATCTGAATATTTAGTCACAAACAGCAAGCAAAATCAGGCAAATCTAAGCAAAAAAGGATGCTTTCATAAAATATATTGTGTATTTTTAAAATATCAAATCTTCTGGGGGGCAGGGCTAAACATCAGTCTCAGACACAAGAGAGTCAGTGAGAGAATTTGTTTGATAAGATACTGCTGCCATTATTTAGCACAGATACAAGCTAACCAATCAACACCAGTGACAGTGAACCCTTAACAATGACATCACTTGTACGACTATCTCTACTGCTGATTGTACAACAAAGATAAGTTGTTGGCATTATCAACATCAGAGGAGGTTCTGAGGATTCTTTCTTCTTTGGTGTATCTATTCCATATTTGTTTCTTTTGTTTTTTGTTTGTTTTTTTTTTTTTTTTATTTACAATGTTGTGTTAGTTTATACTGTACAAAAAAGTGATTCATATATATATATATATATTTTTTTTTTTTTTTCCATTATGGTTTAACACAGGATATTGAATATGATTCCCTGTGCTGTACAGTTGGACCTTGTTGTGTATCCATTCTGTATATAATAGTTTGCATCTGCTAACCCCAAACTCTCAATCCATCCCTCCCCCACCCCTCCCCCTTGGCAACCACAAGTCTGTTCTCTGTGTCTATGAGTCTATTTCTATATTGTAGATAAGTTCATTTGTGTCATATTTTAGATTGCACATATAAGTGATATCATTTGAATTAATTCATCTCACTGGCAGACATGATAACATGTCACAGAACACAGAAGATGATGACAAAACAAGGCCAGACAGATTTTTTTCAGCACTGTAGTGAAGAGTGGACAGAGAAATTCTCTGAACATAGAAACTGCGTTCATAACTGGGCTGCCACAAGATCTGGGTCCCATAGCACAAGCTATATAACAAAGATTTAACACACTGGACTTCTGGTCAATAGTAAAATAGAAAAGCTTTGAGAAAGGAAATAACAAAATTGCATTTTAGAAATAACATGGTTGCCGAGAAGAAATTTGGTTGTATGGTGCAAGATCATGAGACAAGTTAGAAACCTAATGCATAAGTTTTCCTTGAAGTATATATTTTAGGGACACATGTTTTTTCCTCACAACTCTTTAAAAAGTGAATTCATGTGTATAGAATAATAGAAGAGGAATGCAAATTTGGTTTTCTTTCTTTTTTTAATATATCTTATTTGGCTCTATTTGGTTTTCAGTCAAGAAACTTACAGATTCTTTCTTTGTTCTTGGAAATGTAACCACAATGTATCTAGATTACGACTTGAGTCTACACTAATTTCCATGATGAGTTGGCCCCTAACTATATTTTTAGATAATTTTAGACTTTTAGAAAAGTTGTAAAAATAATACAGTGAGTTATATATCTTTCGTTTGCTTTCCCTAATATTAACATTTTACATGGAGATGATACAATTTTGGAAATCAAGACATTAACCTTGATATAAGACTATTAACTAATCAATAGACCTTATTTGAATTTCTCGAGATTCCCACTTATATATGTATGTGTTTATTTATATATATATATATATATATATATATATAAATATATATAAAATTTGGTCTATGAGCCAAACTAGAATCCCATTTTGTATTTTGTTTGCATATCTTTAGTATCCTTTGATATGTGGTGTAGTTCATCACTGTTTTCCTTTCATGACCTTCGCATTTCTGAAACGTTTAGGCCGGTTATTTTGTAGAATGTCCATTAGTTAGTGTTTATGTGATGTGCTCTCATGATTAGATTAAGGGTATTCATTTTTAACAAGAAATTATGATGTGCCTTTCTCAATGCATCATATCAGAGACAGAAAGTGTAGATATATCTTATTATTTGTAATAATAAGCTGATTGCATTACTAATGTGTTATCTGCCATGCTCTTCCACTGTAAATTTACCATTTTCCCTTTATATTTAGTTTCCAAAATTCCTCATTGTTGCGTGGCCATTAATATTACCTTGCACATTTTCCCCACTTTCCTTATTTATATATTTCTTTGACAATTTAATTAGGATTTTTAAACAAAGAGAGGTAAATGTGGGCTCAAATTGCCCTCAATTGTCATGAATTGAGTACCTACCATGAAGCAGGCATAAAAGTAGGTGAGACATACAGGATCTCAAAATCTATAGTGGTTATAGCTTCTAGTGAAATATAGTGAGTACAATGAAGAGTTATGATTAGAATAGTCAAATCTCAGTACTATTATGAGAAAACTATTTTATATATTAAGATATATAGATAGATAGATATACATATAGATTCTATATATCATTTCACATATAGAAGATATTCAAATATTTACTGTGATACTTATCTTCTCTTAAACAATATCTATCAAGAAATTTATTCTTTCAAAAACTTTTACTGAGTGCCTCAGAATACAATGGTAAGTCAAGAAGACATTGATTTCTGTTCAAAATTCAAATCAGGTAAGGTAAAGAAACTGGAAAATAAAGGAAGATAAATCCCATGGAAATATACAAAACAATATAATATTTTTAAATTGCTACATATTATTGCACACTGCCATGGATTACTAGCTAGAAGGAAAAAAAAAAAAAAACTGAAGTAAATAAGCTTCCAGCTTTTGCTTAAACCCTGAGGACCAAATGTGTTCCAATGCAATTTAATTCTAGTTTTCAAGAAAGTATATGAGAGATTGTGTGTGTGTGTGTGTGTGTGAGAGAGAGAGAGAGAGAGATCCTTTGTATGTTCTGGACATCCTTCCATGCCAAAGAAGCTGCAAAAGTCTATGAACACCTTCCCTCCAAAAAATAATACCTGTTCCCCTAAATTTGATATTAGTATTACAATAAATAGTAATTTCAATAAAAAGTAAAATAACCCTATGAAGTTTTTCTTTGTTATTTTTTAACATCATGTGTTTGCTGTGTTACAAATTACCAGTACTTAGTAGCTTAAAACAATGACCAATTTTTATGTCACAGTTCTATGGTCAGAAATGTAGCTAAGGCTTAGCTTGGTTCTTTGCTTAGTGTCTCAGAAGGCGGAAATTAAGGTGTCTGCTGGGAATGCGGTCTCATTTGAGGCTCAGGGCTCTCTCCCAAGCTCACATGTTTGTTGGAAGAATATGTTATCTTGCAGCTGTGGAACTCATGGAGACTACATCTTCAAAGACAGAAGTAAATCATGTCTCTTTCCAAAATCACCTGATTAGGTCAGACACACCTAGGATAATATCTCTTTTTTATTAACTCCAAGTCAACTGTTTAGTAACCTACTCTCAAGGGCAATATTTCAACATACTCATAGGCTTGCCCACAGTCAAGGGGAAGTAAATATACACAACATATAAATAGGAATCTTTTGGGCCACCTTAGAATTCTACCTACCACACATTACATGATGTATTAATTTTACTCACAAGGATAAAAATATTGCTTGCTTTCAGTATTTGAGAAGGTGCTAAAATAATCCAAAGGGTTAGCATTTATTTATAAAATTGATGATTGTAAATAAGAATACTCCTGGTGTTATTAGTAAACTTTTATATAAATTGATACTTGTAGAATAGCAGATAAGTAAGACACTAGAATTTGAATCCTAATATTATATGTGAGGAGGAGTCATGCAAATGAATATAAAATCTCCTTTCAACTTCTCAGTTCCTTTGAATGAATGGTTGACTAAGTCCTGTCGTTATTCTACAGCAAAACTTCAGTTTGCTTTCCCAAACTGAAGTTTGCAGCCACAATGTATTTGTAGGAAATGTTAAAAGAAAAGCTTATGATCTTTACTATACCTCTCAGTCCATTAGAGAAGATCACAAGTTTGACAGGCGTCTTCTACACGTACTAATCATTTTAATACTGAGCTGAATTCAGAAAAAAAAATATTATTCTTCCAATGTCAACAAAATTGGTCAATAGCAAGTTAACTAGTTGCTAATTTTTTGTTAGAATGAGTTTACGTGTGTGTGTGTGTGTCTATTTTAAATGTACATATTAGTCTCGATTTTTTTTTACCTAAAATCTCTTGCTTAATTTTTAGTCCTTTGGCTGCCTTTCACATTTCTAACATTTTCACTCAGCTGCACAATGCCTTTGAAATCATCATTTTATTATGACTGTTGTAAAAATCCATTTGGAGAGTAGGTCAAATCCAAATAGTGAAACCTGAAATGCTAATTTTTGTAGATGCTGTGAGTGTAATTTTTAAAAAATAAGTGGAGTCTAGATTTTAAATTTGGCATCACTCTGCTTGAATGATATTTGCTCCTAGAGGTCTAGACCAACTTTTACTTTTTTTTTCCAAATCTTCATTACACAGATCTTGGTAAAGAGTAGAACTTTGTGAAAGAAAGCTGGTGAAGAGGAGATGAGCAAAAGAAAAATGAACAAACTCTTGTCACTTCATCTCTCATATTAATGGTGTTTATGCAACAAACTCCACCTCTACTTAACAGTTAATTTTATATTCAAATTAATTTAAATAACCATATTAAGTTTGAAAATTAATACTTGCAAATACGACCTATAAAGGAAAATGTACTACTTATAAGACCAAATATAAATAGAAAAAAAAAACACATAATAACTTAAATAATAAAAATAGGCAAGGAAAAAAGCTTTAGGTAAAAGAGACCAAAGAAGAATTTGATGATTCAAGGACAGAGAAATGTTAGTGAAACTGCTGATAGTGAAAACTGTGCTGATACTGACATCAGGTCACTTTAATCAGCATGCTTTCCAGCCAATATCTGGAAATGTAAAATCCCCAGAAGTTATTGATGAAAATTATCCCTAGTGTAATATAGACTTGAGTTAATTTTAATAGACTATATAAATATCTAAAATCCCACAAGTATTTCCTTAAGTTTTGTGTTTGGAGAAATAGGGGTAAAAATATATAATGTAGTGTTTTCAAATTTTTTTGAAGAGTGTCATGATGTGCTAAAGCGTATTTTCCTAACTTAGAAGAAAATTACACAATTACATCTGCCGTCGCATAATAATCACGGGATAACTGGTCCATCAGCGGAGTCCTTTACATAGGGAAGACAGAAATTCATTACTTTTAAAAATTAGTTGCAATGAATAAGCCAGCAAGGTACAAGACCTTTATTGAATAGATTTTAACAAGACTTTTGAAACTGCAAAACGAAGATGTGATAATCTAATGTGTTTTGGGAAATGCTATTAAATACAATTTAGGGTTTCAGATGTCCTAAATTACAGACCAATTACTTTTCACATTGATTTTTATCTTTTAATTTCTTGCTCTTCTCTGTGAATGTTCTTTAACATCTCATAAATGAAAAAAATAAAAACTCTTATTCTAGCAAACACTGTGGTCTCTATTGGAATCAAAGAAAGAATTCCATTACATGTTATAAACATAAACAAATATAGTCCCTTTCTTTATAAAATAGAATTCACTTAAAAAATTAAAGGCCAGATGACTCAAAGAAAAAATAATATCCCACCTAATAGGTGTGATTTTCATTCTGACATAGTTTGTCATTTTGAGTAACACTAGAATGAGAGGAAATTATAATTTAAGTTCACTCTTTGAAAAATGCTAACCATAATTATTTAATTTCAGGGCATCTTCTCTTTTTGGAAAGTGCATAGCACATTAATTAGATTAAACTATCTCTTTTTTCTTAACTATAACTACTGGAATGCAACAGAAATTATAGCAATTTAGATATCACTTTCAACCTCTTAAAAGATGTAGTGCATTTCTTTGCATTTCATTTAGCCAATATGGTAAACTACATTTGCATTTTTCTTTAGGCTTCATTTCAGATGTTTTATGTTTTTAATATTTCTGACAGAATAATAAAATAATATCATACACATTTATAAGCATATAAAATGGAAGTCACTTTGAATGGTTCTTAACATCTGGTAAAACCTCTCTGGTTGAATCTCCTTGACTTGAATTACATTAAAGATTTTCTCTAAATTAGCATACAAGATTATATTTTCTCATTCATATAAATACACCCATCCTAACTAAAATAATAATCAGACTGGAGAAGATTTTCCTATGTTTAATTTTCCAATCTAGAACAGAAAGCTAAATGACAAACAATCAAAAGCAAAACATAGCAAGAAAGCACACATACAATTTCCTGTCACTTCATATACTATATATCTAGATGACAGAGATGCTGCTTGCAGACCCGAATGTAAAATTGTTTTTCAGAAATTTCTCTAGTCTTGCCATTTGCCACTAACTTTTTCTTTTTTTTTTTTTTTAACATCTTTACTGGAGTATAATTGCTTCACAACGGTGCGTTAGTTTCTGCTTTATAACAAAGTGAATCAGCTATACATATACATATTGCCCCATATCTCCTCCCTCTTGCATCTCCCTCCCTCGCTCCATATCCCACCCCTATAGGTGTTCAAAAAACACTGAGCTGATCTCCCTGTGCTATGCAGCTGCTTCCCACTAGCTATTTTACAATTGGTAGTATATTTAAGTACATACCACTCTCTCATTTCGTCCTGTCTTACCATTCCCCCTACCTGTGTCCTCAAGTCCATTCTCCTGTGTCTTTATTCCTGTCCTGCTCCTAGGTTCTTCAGAACCTTTTTTTTTTTTTTTTAGATTCCATATATATGTGTTGGCATACGGTATTTGTTTTTCTCTAACTGACTTACTTCCCTCTATATGACAGTCTCTATGTCCATCCACGTCACTACAAATAACTCAATTTCGTTTCTTTTAATGGCCGAGTAATATTCCATTGTATATATGTGCCACATCTTGTTTATCCATTCATCTGTCGATGGACACTTAGCTTGCTTCCAAGTCCTGGCTGTTGTAAATAGAGCTGCAATGAACATTGTGGTCCATGACTCTTTTTGAATTATGGTTTTCTCAGGGTATATGCCCAGAAGTGGGTTTGCTGGGTCATATGGTAGTTCTATTTTTAGTTTTTTAAGGAAACTCCATACTGTTCTCCATAGTGGCTGTATCAATTTACATTCCCACCAACAGTGCAAGAGTGTTCCTTTTTCTCCACACCTTCTCTAGCATTTATTGTTTGTATATAATTTGATGATGGCCATTCTGACTGGTTTGAGATGATTCTTCATTGTAGTTTTGATTTGCATTTCTCTAATGATTAGTGATGTTCACCACTCTTTCATGTGTTTGTTGGCTATCTGTATGTCTTCTTTGGAGAAATGTCTATTTAGGTCTTCTGCCCATTTTTGGATTAGGTTGTTTGTTTTTTTGATATTCAGCTGCATGTGCTGCTTGTAAATTTTGGAGATTAATCCTTTGTCAGTTGCTTCATTTAAAAATATTTTCTCCCATTCTGAGGGTTGTCTTTTCATCTTGTTTATGGTTTCCTTTGCTGTGCAAAAGCTTTTAAGGTTTTAAACTGGGAGTGTTTCCTTAATTACTCTTTCAGATTTTTCATCATTAGTGTATAGGAAAGCGAGAGATTTCTGTGCATTAATTTTGTATCCTGCTACTTTACCAAATTCATTGATTACCTCTAGTAGTTTTCTGGTAGCATCTCTAGGATTCTCTATGTATAATATCATGTCATCTGCAAACAATGACAGCTTTACTTCTTCTTTTACATTTTGGATTCCTTTTATTTCTTTTTCTTCTCTGATTGCTGTGGCTAACACTTCCAAAACTATGTTGAATAATAATGGTGAGAGTGGGCCATATTGTCTTGTTCCTGACCTTAGTGGAAATGGTTTCAATTTTTCACCATTGAGAACAAGATTGGCTATGGGTTTGTCATATATGGCCTATATTATGTTCAGGTAAGTTCCCTCTATGCCTACTTTCTGGAGGATTTTTATCATAAATGACTATTGAATTTTTTCAAAAGCTTTTTCTTCATCTATTGAGATTATCATATGGTTTTTATCCTTCAGTTTTGTAACATGGTGTATCACATTGATTGATTTGCATATATTACAGAATCCTTGAATTCTTGGGATAAACCCCACTTGATCATGGTGTATGATCCTTTTAATGTGTGTTGGATTCTGTTTGCTAGTATTTTGTTAAGTATTTTTTCACCTATATTCATCAGTTATATTGGCCTGTAGTTTTCTTTCTTTATGTTGTCTTTGTCTGGTTTTGGTATTAGGGTCATGGTGGGTTCATAGAATGAATTGGGGAGTGTTCCTGCCTCTGCTATATTTTGGAAGAGTTTGAGAAGGATAGGTGTTAGCTTTTCTCTAAATGTTAGATAGAATTCTCCTGTGAAGCCATCTGGTTCTGGGCTTTGGTTTGTTGGAAGATTTTTAATCACAGTCTCAATTTCAGTGCTTGTGATTGGTCTGTTCATATTTTCTATTTCTTCCTGGTTCAGTCATGGAAGGTTGTGCTTTTCTAAGAATGTGTCCATTTCTACCATGTTGTCCATTTTATTGGCATATAGTTGCTTGTAGCTATCTTTCATGGTCCTTTGTATTTCTGCAGTGTCAGTTGTTACTTCTTTTTTATTTCTAATTCTATTAATTTGAGACTTCTCCCTTGTTTTCTTAATGAGTCTGGTTAATGGTTTATCAATTTTGTTTATCTCCTCAAAGAACCAACTTTTAGTTTTATTGATCTTTGCTATTGTTTCCTTCATTTCTTTTTCATTTATTTCTGATCTGATCTTTATGATTTCTTTCCTTCTGCTAACTTTGGGTTTTTTTTGTTTTCTTTCTCTAATTGCTTTAGGTGTAAGGTTAAGTTGTTTATTTGAGATGTTTCTTGTTTCTTGAAGTAGGATTGTATTGCTCTAAACTTCCCTCTTAGAACTGCTTTTGCTGTATCCCATAGGTTTTTAGTCATCGTGTTTTCACTGTCATTTTTTTCTAGGTATTTTTTGATTTCCTCTTTGATTTCTTCAGTGTTCTCTTGGTTATTAAGTAGTGTATTATTTAGCCTTCATGTTTTGTATTTTTTACAGATTTTTTCCTGTATTTGATATCTAGTCTCATAGTGTTTTGGTCGGAAAAGTTACTTGATACAAGTTCTATTTTCTTAAATTTACCAAAGCCAGATTAGTGACCCAAGATATGATCTATCTTGGAGAATGTGCCATGAGCACTTGAGAAGATTGTGTATTCTGTTTTTTTTTGGATGGAACGTCCTATAAATATTAATTATATCCATCTTTTTTAATGTGGCATTTAAAGCTTGTGCTTCTTTATTTATTTTCATTTTGGATTATCTGTCCATTGGTAAAAGTGGGGTGTTTAAGTTCACTACTATTCTTGTGTTACTGTCAAGTTCCCCTATTATGGCTGTTAGCATTTGCCTTATGTATTGAGGTGTTCCTATGTTGGGTGCATAAATATTTACAATTTTTATATCTTCTTCTTGGATTGATCCCTTGATCGTTCTGTAGCGTCCTTCTTTGTCTCTTGTAATAGTCTTTATTTTAAAGTCTATTTTGACTAATATGAGAGTTGCTACTCCTGCTTTCTTTTGATTTCCATTTGCATGGAATATCTTTTTCCATCCCCTCACTTTCAGTGTGTATGTGTCCCTAGGTCTGAAGTGGGTCTCTTGTAGACAGTATATGTATGGGCCTTGTTTGTGTATGCATTCAGCCAGTCTATGTTTTTTGGTTGGAGCACTTAATTCATTTACATTTAAGGTAGTTATTGATATGTATGTTCCTATTACCAGTTTCTTAACTGTTTTGGGTTTGTTATTGAAGGTCTTTTCTTTCTCTTGTGTTTCCTGCCCAGAGAAGTTCCTTTAGCATTTGTTGTAAAGCTGGTTGGTGGTGCTGAATTCACTTAGCTTTTGCTTGTCTGTAAAGGTTTTAAGTTCTCCATTGATTCTGAGTGAAATCCTTGCTGGGTAGAGTAATCTTGGTTGTAGGTTTTCACCTTTCTTCACTTTAAAAATGTCCTGCCACTCCCTTCTGGCTTGCAGAGTTTCTGCTGAAAGATCAGCTGTTAACCTTATGGAGATTTCCTTATATGTTATTTGTTGCCTTTCCCTTGATGGTTTTAATATTTTTTCTTTGTATTTAATTATTGGTAGTTTGATTAATATGTGGCTTGGCACGTTTCTCCTTGGATCTGTCCTGTATGGGACTCTCAGTGCTTCTTGGACTTGATTAACTCTTTCTTTTCCCATGTTAGGGAAGTTTTCAACTAAAATCTCTTCAAATATTTTCTCAGTACATTTCTTTTTCTCTTCTTCTGGGATCGCTATAATTCCAATATTGGTGCATTTAATGTTTTCCCAGAGGTCTCTGAGACTGTCCTTAATTCTTTTCATTCTTTTTTCTTTATTCTGCTCTGAGGTAGTTTTTTTCACTGTTTCATCATCCAGGTCACTTATCTGTTCTTCTGCTTCAGTTATTCTTCTATTGATTCCTTCCAGAGAATTTTAAATTTCATTTATTGTGTTGTTCATCATTGTTTCTTTGATCTTTAGTTCTTGTAGGTCTTTTTTAAACATTTCTTGTATTTTCTCCATTCTATTTCCAAGATTTCAGATCATCTTTACTATCATTACTCTGAATTCTTTTTCAGGTGAACTGCCTATTTCCTCTTCATTTGTTTTGTCTGGTGGGTTTTTACCTTTCTCCTTCATCTGCTGTTTCTCTATCTTCTCATCTTGCTTAACTTACTGTGTTTGGGGTCTCCTTTTCACAGGCTGCAGGTTCATAGTTCCCGTTGTTTTTGGTGTCTGCCCCCAGTGTCTACAGTTGGTTCAGTGGGCTGTGTAGGCTTCCTGGTGGAGGGGACTGGTGCCTGTGTTCTGGAGGATGATCCTGGATCTTGTCTTTCTGGTGGACTGGAGCATGTCCAGTGGTGTGCTTTGGGGTGTCTGTTACCTTACTATGATTTTAGACAGCCTCTCTGCTAATGAGTGGTGTTGTGTTCCTGTCTTGCTAGTTGTTTGTCATATGGTGTCCACCAGTGTAGCTTGCTGGTCGTTGAGTGGAGCTGGGTCTCAGCATTGAGATGGAGATCTCCGGGAGAGCATTCACTCTTTAATATTACATGGAGCCAGGAGGTCTCTGGTAGACCAATGTCCTGAACTGGGCTCTCCCACCTCAGAGGCACAGGACTGACACCCAGCCAGAGCACCAAGACCTTGTCAGCCACACACCTCAGAAGAAAAGGGAGAAAAAAAGAAATAAATAAAAATAAAATTAAATTAAGTTTTTAAAATAAAAAAATAATTATTAAAAATAAGAAAGTACAAAGTACAAAAAAAGAAAAGAAAAAAAAAAAGAATAGAGCAACCAAACCGAAAAAGAAATCCACCAATGATAACAAGTGCTAAATCCATACTAAAAAAAAAAAAAAAAAACGGATAGAACCCTAGGACAAATGGTAAAATAACGTTATTCAGACAAAATCACACAAAGAAGCACACACATACACACCCACAGAATGAGAAAAAGGAAATAAATGTATATATCGTTGCTCCCAAAATCCACCACCTAAATTTTGGGATGATTTGTTGTCTATCAGGTTTTCCACAGATGCAGGTGACATCAAGTTGATTGTGTCGGTTTAATCCTCTACTCCTGAGGCTGCTGGGAGTGATTTCCCTTTCTCTTCTTTGTTCGCACAGCTGTTGGGGTCCAGCTTTGGATTTGGCCCTGCCTGTGCGTGTAGGTCACCTGAGGGCGTCTGCTCTTTGCTCAGACAGGATGGGGTTAAAGTAGCAGCTAATTAGGAGGTTCTGGCTCATTCAGGCCATGGGGGAAGGAGGGATACAGAATGCGGTGTGAGCCTGCTGGGGCAGAGGCCAGTTTGACATTGCAACAGCCTGAGGTGCACCGTGTGTTCTCCCAGGGAAGTTGTCCCTGGATCATGGGACCCTGACAGTGGTGGGCTTTACATACTCTTAGGAGGGGAGGTATGGATAGTGACCCGTGCTTGCACACAGGCTTCATGGTGACTGCAGCAGCAGCCATAGCATGTCATACCTGTCTCTGATGTCTGTGCTGATAGCCGCAGCTCCCGCCTGTTTCTGGAGCTTGTTTAGCCGGTGCTCTGAATCCCCTCTCCTTGGCACCCCGAAACAATGCTCTCTTGCCTCTTAGGCAGGTCCAGACTTTTTCCCAGACTCCCTCCCAGCTAGCTGGTGCACTAGCCCCCTTGGCTTTGTTCACACAGCCAACCTGAGTCCTTTCCCTGGGATCTGACCTCTGAAGCCAGAGCGTCAGCTCTCAGCCCCCACCCTTCCCAGCCGGCGGGCGAGCAGACAAGTCTGTCAGGCCGGTGAGTGCTGGTCAGCACTGATTCTCTGTGCGGGAATCTCTCCACTTTGCCCTCTGCACCCCTGTTGCCTCGCTCTCCTCCATGGCTCCGAAGCTTCCCCCCTGCCACCCTCCATCGTCTCCGCCAGTGAAGGGGCTTCCTAGTGTGTGGAAACTTTTCCTCCTTCACAGCTCCCTCCTAGTGGTGCAGGTACCATCCATATTCTTTTGTCTCTGTTTTTTCTTTTTTCTTTTGCCCTACCCAGGTACGTGGGGAGTTTCTTGCCTTTTGGGAAGTCTGAGGTCTTCTGCCAGCGTTCAATAGGTGTTCTGTAGAAATTCTTCCACATATAGATGTATTTCTGATGTATTTGTGGAGAGGAAGGCAATCTCCAGGTCTCACTCCTCCGCCATCTTGAAGGTCTCTTTTGCTACTAATTTTTAAATTAATTATTAATTAATTAATTTAATTAAAAGAGTACCATATAGTCTTTTGACTAAAGTACTTGTACCCTGGAGGTTGCCTGAAGAATCTCCAATGGATTTGGGGGTGCTAATAATTTTAAAGTAATGAATGCCCAAATAATTAACTTTTGTGTAAACTCTTCCTATAATTGATCTGCCTAAATGTGTGCCTTTTAGGCATTCTTCAAATCCCTCTTTTCCATCTCTCATTTCCTTCCTCCTACTTTACTTTAAAAAAGAAAAGTATGACCGTCACCAAACCTGAACCTTGGTACCATGCATTGCCTCAAAGTGTAAAACCTCTTTGGGCACCAAAGAGACAATTTTAAATGATTGTTCTGGGGAACCCCCCTTAAGGGTAAAAGCAGAATACACTACAATTAACACTGAATAGTGGAAAGTGACAGCCTGGCTGCAAATCCCTGCCCTGGCACTTTGTCATGCCTTCATTTGACTATCTTTAAAATGGAGATATTAACAGTACTTATTTCAGAAGGCTGATATAAGAATTAAGAATTTGAATAATGTTAAAAGCGCTTAAAATAATGCCCAGCCTATAATAAATTCTATAAAAGTATTTACTAAAATCATAAATGCACCATAAGCACTCCAAAAGTCTTTGACTTCCTCTAACTTGCCTACATTTGGGAGTTTATGTTTCTGAGCAGAAGGAAGCACGAGCACTAGAAACAAGAGGTTAGAGGAATCATTTAACCATCTCAGCTTTTCCATTTTCTATTTACAAGGAATATAGGCTCTTGAGGGAAAGTTCCAGGTAAAAAGAGATAACATCAAATGCTTTATTAAAATACTTTGGATATTAAAGGTGCTCCCCACCCCCACACACACCCATTTAGCTCTAAATATTATTTTGTGAATTCTCAGAACACATCTGTAGGATATAACATTTTATGGAAAGGAAATCCTTCTTTAACAGCCAAACAGTACAGGTGAAAGAAGCCAATGCCTTAAATTAAGACTTGAATATTTTCTAGGACTATCAGATATCTAAACATTCACTGGATGCAAAAAAGGATAACTTTCCCATTATGTCTTTCAGACTCAGTTTGAAGATAAAATATAGATAGATACAGACATAGAGTTAGATATAGACGAGTTTAGAACCTATTTTGCCAAAACCTTTCAAGAAATATTTATTCAAATTTGTATCAATCTACATCAAATTTCATCCTTTAAAATCTTTTGATGTTTTACCACCTATTGCCAATAAACAAATGACATTATATACTAAAATATACTGATTTGTTTTACAGTACATAATTAATTAATTAATTAATTTTTTAAACATCTTTATTGTAATATAATTGCTTTACAATGGTGTGTTAGTTTCTGCTTTATAACAAAGTGAATCAGCTATACATATATCCCCATATCTCCTCCCTCTTGCATCTCCCTCCCACCCTCCTTATCCCACTCCTCTAGTTGGTCACAAAGCACTGAGCTGATCTCCCTGTGCTATGCGGCTGCTTCCCACTAGCTATCTATTTTATGTTTCATAGTATATATAAGTCCATGCCACTCTCTCACTTCGTCCCAGCTTACCGTTCCCCCTCCCCATGTCCCCAAGTCCATACTCTATGTCTGCATCTTTATTCCTGTCCCGCCCCTGGTTCTTCATAACTTTTTTTTTTGATTCCATATATATGTGTTTGTTAGCATACTGTATTTGTTTTTATCTCTCTGACTTACTTCACTCTGTGTGACAGACTCTATGTCCATCCACCTCACTACAAATAACTTAATTTCATTTCTTTTTATGGTTAAGTAGTATTCCATTGTATATATGTGCCACATCTTCTTCATCCATTCATATGTTGATGGACACTTAGGTTTGCTTCCATGTCCTGGCTATCGTAAATAGAGCTGCAAGGAACATTGTGGTACATGACTCTTTTTGAATTATGGTTTTCTCAGGATATATGCCCAGTAGTGGGATTGCTGGGTTGTATGGTAGTTCTATTTTTAGTTTTTTGAGGAAGCTCCATACTGTTCTCCATAGTGGCTGTATCAATTTACATTCCCACCAACAGTGCAAGAGGGTTCCCTTTTCTCCACACCCTTTCCAGCATTTATTATTTGTAGATTTTTGATGATGGCCATTCTGACTGGTGTGAGGTGATACCTCATTGTAGTTTTGATTTGCATTTCTCTAATGATTCGTGATGTTGAGCATTCTTCCATGTGTTTGTTGGCAATCTGTATATCTTCTTTGAAGAAATGTCTATTTAGGTCTTCTGCCCATTTTTGGATTGGGTTGTTTATTTTTTTGATATTGAGCTGTGTGTGTTGCTTGTATATTTTGGAGATTAATCCTTTGTCGGTTGTTTTGTTTGCAAATATTTTTTTCCCATTCTGAGGGTTGTCTTTTCCTCTGCTTATGGTTTCCTTTGCTGTGCAAAAGATTTTAAGTTTCATTAGGTCCCATTTGTTTATTTTTGTTTTTATTTCCATTTCTCTAGGAGGTGGGTCAAAAAGGATCTTGCTGTGATTTATGTCATAGAGTGTTCTACCTATGTTTTCCTCTAAGAGTTTGATAGTGTCTGGCCTTACATTTAGGTCTTTTTGTTCCATTTTGAGATTATTTTTGTGTATGGTGTTAAGGAGTGTTCTAATTTCATTCTTTTACATGTAGCTGTCCAGTTTTCTCAGCAACACTTATTGAAGAGGCTGTCTTTTCTCCATTGTATATTTTTGCCTCCTTTATCAAAAAATAAGGGACCATATATGCGTGAGTTAATCTCTGGGCTTTCTATCCTGTTCCAGTGATCGATATTTCTGTTTTTGTGTAGTACCATACTGTCTTGATTACTGTAGCTTTGTAGTATAGGCTGGAGTCAGGGACCCTGATTCCTCCAGCTCAATTTTTCTTTATCAAGATTGCTTTGGCTATTCAGGGTCTTTTGTGTTTCCCTATCAAACTACCAATGGCATTTTTCACAGAAGTAGAACAAAAATTTCACAATTTGTATGGAAACATAATTTATTTAATAACATGGAAAACATTGTCACAAAGCCTGACTAAATTTTCAGAATTATATCTAACTTTTATTATTCTTATATAAAATTACCAAAATTTATATGTTTAAAACTTTCACTCAAACGTGATTCATAAATGAGAACCCTCCCTTTGCCAAAATTCTTATCTGATGTAAAACATATTTTTTTCCTATCTAATACATTGAATTGTTTTATATTAAGCCATAATAATCAGCATATTGACTTTTTTTTCTTTTTAAATATGTCATAGAAGTGAATAAATCAGCATATGGCTTAGTTTAACAAAAACAGTTCAGTTTCATATCAGTTTTTCATATCACTTTATATCATTGTTTCATATCATTTATTAAAAGTGTCTCCTTTACCTCTTAAAATTAGTCTGATTTGGATGATAAGTTATATGGCCAATCTAATTTTTAATCATATTCATCTTGACTTGAGTGCTTTTAACAATATGTCACAAAAAACCTTCTTTAATTCATTTTCAATATGTTTTATAAAATACCTAAAAATAAATATTAACATACCTAATTAAAATGAAAAAAATTGTATTGGAGTTTTCCTAACTGAATAATCCTGGCTTGACATCAAAGATTGACTTTGCAAATTTATTTATATGATGGACATTTTTCATAAGTAAAATGGTCTAAGTATGCATTTCTACATATATGATTAAATATTTTTAATAAAATGCACTTATGTAAAAACTTGTATTAGCAAGTATGTGTTGAAATTAATTATATCTCCATGTTGCTAACTTGTTTTGAAATTTTGGTTTAAGGAGGGTGATACTTCAGTGAAATAGTAACAGGTAGATCATTATAACCATTAGAAAAGGTGCAGTGGATTCTGTGATATGCTTTCTAGGAAGTAAGACAGTAAATGACTCCATTAATAAATCCTTTGGCAGTTCTCCAGTCTTTAGTACTTGTCTAAAATTGACTTAAGTGAAGTTAGATGTGAGTCCTATACAAAAGTCTTCTCTTCTTCTCAATATCTTTCCACATAGTCTATCTTTCTGTGACTCTTCTGACCATTAGAGTGGCGGCACTGATAGGACCAAAATTACTGTTATGGTAATAAAAGAAAAAAATGTCAACTTTCATGTTTGATTTTAGCCCATGCAGACAAAAAGTATACAAAGTTCCTATGCAGTGTATCCCAGTTAACTAAGGTGAATTTAGAAATATTTACAAGAATTCATTCTATCAATTTGAGTCATCCTATATAATAGAAAGATTAGGCTCAGTGTGAGAAAACTAATGTGAAATCTTGTTAATACAGCAGTTCTGCCTAAAGGTCAGGTCCAGATTTAGTTCATACTGATAAATGGAGATAAATGTCTTCTAAATTAAAGAGGTTGAAACTTTAAAGTCAACTACAAAGTGGCTGGAGTGGAATGGAGATAAATGTCTTCTATATTAAAGAGGTTGATAACTTTAAAGTCAACTTCCAAGTGGTCACTAGCATGAATATTGAAATTAGTGATGATAAAAGAATATGGGACATAGATAAAACTGCCCAAATACAAAAACACATGAAACAAAATCCAATCATCTTTTTGGGACTAAATTATATAACTGAATTAAATTTCAATTTTAAAAATGGAGAAACAGTAATTTATAAATGCCATTAACTATAAAATATTACTGTAGCACAACATATTATAAAATATGTTTTCATATGTAACAAATTTAAACTTAATAAAATATTGTGGCTTTGGTTTAGTATCTGTGAAGTTTCCTCATTAATAAGAAGGTAATTAAATTTTTACAGGAGGTCATTTTTTCTCTGTATGAGAATCATAATTTTAGTTTTAAATGTCAGGTGATGGATGTAAACTAAACTTATTTTAGTAATCATTTAACCATATATACATATATCAAATCATTATGTTGTACACCTTAAACTTATACAGTGCTATATATGTCAATTATTGCAACAAAAATGGAAAAATATATTTTTATTTATTTTAGAAGCTTTCTACCAAGATACTGAAAGCATTTACCTAAGAAAAATGGGTAAAATTAATGCACTTCATTATGAATGGTTGAAGACTAAGCATTTTGCTTCTCGACTTCGAGTGGTGAATCCAAGTGATAATAGAATCTTTTTTTTTTCTAATTTTAATTTTCCCTTTCTATCATATATTTTGTTTTTGTTTTAGTGTTTGTTCTTTTGATCGTTGTTGATTTACTTTGATTGAGAAGTTACTCTCCATTTGTGGTAGCAATGATTAGAATCTGATTTTATACTCTGAATATTTGTTAAATATATCAATGATTTATAAAGATCTGTTCTCTGTTGGATAATAGGCAATGTGATATCTGCTTTGTTAGTCTTTTATGTTGACTTATGTATTTAAGCTTAAGTCAATTAAAAATTCTATGCCCACTGGAATGGAAACGTGCTCTTTAATATCTGGACCAATGACTTTTTTAGTGTTTCTATATTTACATTTGAGCCACGATGGAAATTATGGAATTGAAGCTCTAATAGCACTCTGTGTCTGTTTGTCTATGTGTCTATAATTCAGAAAGGCATTTATCTTCATTGTGTGACTGTATAATGTCTTTGTTCCTCCAGAAGGTAATTAATACCTTAGATGACAAAGCCTCTTAAATTATAAACACTCTGTTTAGATTGACTTAAGGAGTTAATAATTGCTTATGTAAATTAAATAATCTTAAAATTCTCAGAAATATAAGAAAATTTAATCTCTAAAACATATCTGTTTTAAATGTAATTTAATTTTTCTATGAAACTAAATTTAGAAATATAATATGAATCTAGGTTTACATAAATTAGTTTAAACTTTGTCAAACAAGGCTAATTTACTAATCATAGTTTAAAAAAAGTTATGCCTACACTGATTCATCAATGTTCGGTCTAACACAAATCTTCTCAGGAGTTTTTTCTTAAACATATACAAGTTTAGTTGTCAAATAAGTTAAAATTTATTTTTAACTTAAACAAATATTCTGACTGATTTTTTTAAAATTTCAACAATAATTATAATTTATAGTATGTCAGCTTGAAGACAATTTCCAAGATCTTTAGATAACTTAAAATCCTGGACTGATATTGAGTTAATTATTATGTAATTGTTGGATAGATCACTTTTAAGTAAAATAGACTATTGAAACATTGATTATCAAGCATAATTCTAAGTTACATCATTTTGCTTCTTAATTTTGCATACTGAAAATAAGTTATATTGGTGGGCCATGTTAAGAAAGATGGTTATTTTTGCCATTTGGGAAGTTTGAAGAGTAAAAAGTTGTGTTATAAAGCACTGCATGTCTGCTAACATGCTGGCGTATGGCAAACAGTTCTCAATTCCTCCTCTCTCCCCCTGTAGTTTGCCTGAGTCTGGGAGGTTTCCTTGGGAGTGGGACTTTCAATGGCAAAACCTGGACAAATCAGGAAGAGTTGGTCACACTACAGATACTAAATTACATTAGTTAAAAGGTATAATCAAAGTACATAGTTGAGTCTATATTTAGTAGCAATAGTGATATATAAATAGAGCCGTGTAAGTTTGCTTTCTGTTTTTAAAGGAAAATAGGGGGGCATGTATGTGTGTAGGTTTGTGTGTGTGTGTATGTTTGTGTATGTGTGTGTGAATGTTTGTGTGTTTGCATTTTGTCCTCAGATCCCTGTACATTGTTAAAACTTTTTGACAACCCCCAAATTTCTGTCTTTCTGGGAAAGAAAATCGTTATTTACCATGTTGAAACTGAAACTGAAAATATAAAAAAAATTGATTGATACATTTATTTGAATATAGCAAAAATGAATATACTATATATTAACAATCTTTGGTATTATGAAATTAGTCAAACTCACAGACATCTAAGATGTATTTTAAAGTAAGTTATCAGAGGGAGGATCCAAGATGGCGGAGTAGAAGGACATGCTCTCACTCCCTCTTGTGAGAACACTAGAATCACGACTAGCTGCTGGACAATCATGGACAGGAAAACACTGGAACTCACGAAGAAAGATGCCCCACATCCAAAGACAAAGGAGAAGCCACAATGAGACTGTAGGAGGGACACAATCACAGTAAAATCAAATCTCATAACTGCTGGGTGGGTGACTCACAGACTGGAGAACACTTATACCACAGAAGTCCACCCACTGGAGTGAAGGTTCTGAGCCCCAAGTCAGGCTTGCCAACCTGGGGGTCCCACAATGGGATGAGAAATTCCTAGAGAATCAGACTTTGAAGGTAGTGGGATTTGATTGCAGGACTCCGACAGGACTGGGGGAAACAGACTACACACTTGGAGGCACACACAAAGTAGTGTGCAGGTCTCCTGCAGAGGCATGGGGTGGCTGCGGCTCACCATGGCGACAAGGACACTGGAAGCAGAAGTTCTGGGAAGTACTCCTTGGCGTGAGCCCTCCCAGAGTCTGTCATTGGTCCCACCAAAGAGCCCAGGTAGGCTCCAGTGTTGGGTTGCCTCAAGCCAAACAACCAACAAGGAGGGATCCCAGTCCCAACCATCAGCAGTCAACTGGATTAAAGTTTTATGGAGCTCTGCCCACCAGAGCAACAGTCAGCTCTACCCACCACCAGTCCCTCCCATTAGGGAACCTGCAAGAGCCTCTTAGATAGCCTCATCCACCAGAGGGCAGACAGCAGAAGCAAGAAGAACTACAATCCTGCAGGCTGTGGAACAAAAACCACATTCACAGAAAGATAGACAAGATGAAAAGGCAGAGGGCTATGTACCAGATGAAGGAACAAGATAAAACCCCAGAAAAACAACTAAAGGAAGTGGAGATAGGTAACCTTCCAGAAAAAGAATTCAGAATAACAATAGTGAAGATGATCCAGGACCTCAGAAAAAGAATGGAGGCAAAGATCGAGAAGATGCAAGAAATGATTAACAAAGACCTAGAAGAATTAAAGAACAAACAAACAGAGATGAACAATACAATAACTGAAATGAAAATTACACTAGAAGGAATCAATAGCAGAATAACTGAGGCAGAAGAACGGATAAGTCACCTGGAAGACAGAATGGTGGAATTCACTGCTGTGGAACAGAATAAAGAAAAAAGAATGAAAGGAAATGAAGACAGCCTAAGAGACCTGTGAGGCAACATTAAATGCAACAACATTCACATTATAGGGGTCCCAGAAGCAGAAGAGAGAGAGAAAGGACCAGAGAAAATATTTGAAGAGATTATAGTCAAAAACTTCCCTAACGTGGGAAAGGAAATAGCCACCCAAGTCCAGGAAGTGCAGGGAGTCACATCCAGGATAAACCCAAGGAGAAACACACCGAGACACATAGTAATCAAATTGGCAGAAATTAAAGACAAAGAAAAATTATTGAAAGCAGCAAGGGAAAAATGACAAATAACATACAAGGGAACTCCCATAAGGTTAACAGCTGATTTCTCAGCAGAAGCTCCACATGGCAGAAGGGAGTGGCATGATATACTTAAAGTGATGAAAGGAAAGAACCTACAACCAAGATTACTCTACTTGGCAAGGATCTCATTAAGATTCGATGGATAAATCAAAAGCTTTGTAGACAAGCAAAAGGTAAGAGAATTCAGCACCACCAAACCAGCTCTAAAACAAATGCTAAAGAAACTTCTCTAAGTGGGAAACACAAATGAAGAAAATGACCTACAAAAACAAACCCAAAACAATTAAGAAAATGGTCATAGGAACATACATATCAATAATTACCTTAATCGTTAATGGATTAAATGCTCCAAGCAAAAGACACAGGTTTGCTGAATGGATACAAAAACAAGACCCATATATATGCTGTCTACAAGAGACCCACTTCAGACCCAGGGAAACATACAGACTGAAAGTGAGGGCATGTAATATGATATTCCATGCAAACGGAAATCAAAAGAAAGCTGGAGTAGCAATACTCATATCAGATAAAATAGACTTTAAAATAAAGAATGTTACAAGAGACAAGGAAGGACACTACAGAATGATCAAGGAATCAATCCAAGAACAAGATATAACAATTGTGAATATATATGCACCCAATATAGGAACACCTCAATATATAAGGAACTGCTAACAACTGTAAAAGAGGAAATAGACAGTAACACAATAATACTGGGGGACTTTAACACCTGACTTACACCAATGGACATATCATCCAAAATGAAAATAAATAAGGAAACAGAAGCTTTAAATGACACAATAGAACAGATAGATTTAATTGATATTTATAGGATAGTCCATCCAAAAGAGCAGATTACACTTTCTTCTCAAGTGCACATGGAACATTTTCCAGGATAGATCACATCTTGGGTCACAAATCAAGCCTCAGTAAATTTAAGACAATTGAAATCATATCAAGCATGTTTTCCGATGACAACGCTATGAGATTAGAAATGAATTACAGGGGAAAAAATGTAAAAAAAACACAAACACATGGAGGCTAAACACTACGTTACTAAATACCCAAAAGATTCCTGAAGAAATCAAAGAGGAAATCAAAAAATACTTAGAGACAAATGACAATGAAAACACGACAATCCAAAACCTATGGGATGCAGTAAAAACAGTTCTGAGAGGGAAGTTTATAGCTATACAAGCCTACCTAAAGAAACAAGAAATATCTCAAATAAACAATATAACCTTACACCTAAAGGAACTAGAGAAAGAAGAACAAACAAAACCCAAAGTTAGCAGAAGGAAAGAAATCATAAAGATCAGAGCAGAAATACATGAAATAGAAACAAAGAAAACAATAATAAAGATCAATAAAACTAAAAGCTTGTTCTTTGGGAAGATAAACAAAATTGATAAACCATTATCTAGAATCATCAAGAAAAAGAGGGAGAGGACCCAAATCAATAAAATTAGAAATAAAAAAGGAGAAGTTACAACAGACAGTGCAGAAATGTAAAGCATCCTAAGAGACTACTGCAAGCAACTCTATGCCAATAGAATGGACAACCCAGGAGAAATGGACAAATTCTTAGAAAGGTATAACCTTCCAAGACTGAACCAGGAAGAAATAGAAAATATGAACAGACCAATCACAAGTAAAGAAATTGAAACTCTGTTATAAAATCTTCCAACAAACAAAAGTCCAGGAGCAGATGGATTCACAGGTAAATTCTATCAAATATTTAGAGAAGATCTAACACCCAACCTTCTCAAACTCTTCCAAAAAATTGCAGAGAAAGGAACACTCGCAAACTCATTCTATGAGGCCACCATCACCCTGATACAAAAACCAGACAAAGATAGGACAAAAAAAGAAAATTACAGACCAATATCACTGATGAATATAGATGCAAAAATCCTCAACAAAATACTAGCAAAAAGAATCCAAAAACACATTGAAAGAATCATACACCATGATTAAGTGGAATTTATCCCAAGGATGCAAGCATTCTTCAATATACGTAAATTAATCAATGTGATACACCATATTAACAAATTGAAGAATAAAAACCATATGATCATCTCAATAGATGCTGAAAAAGCTTTTGACAGAATTCAAAACCCATTTATGATAAAAATCTCTCCAGAAAGTGGGCATAGAGGGAACCTACCTCAACATAATAAAGGCCAATATGACAAACTCACAGCAAACATCATTGTCAATGGTGAAAAACTGAAAGCATTTCCTCTAAGTTCAGGAACAAGACAAGAATTTCCACTCTCACCACTATTGTTTAACATAGTTTTGGAAATCCTAAACACGGCAATCAGAGAAGAAAAATAAATAAAAGGAATACATATAGCGAAAGAGGAAGCAAAACTGTCACTGTTTGCAGATGACATGGTACTATACATAGAGAACCATTAAAATGCCACCAGAAAACTACTAGAGCTAATCAATGAATTTGGTAAGGTTGCAGTACACAAAGTTAATGCACAGAAATCCCTTGCATTCCTATACACTAACGATGGAAAATCTGAAAGAGAAATTATGGAAACACTCCCATTTACCATTGCAAAAAAAAGAATACCAAGGAATAAACTTACCTAGGAAGAACAAAGACCTGTATGCAGAAAACTATAAGACACTGATGAAAGAAATTAGAGATGATGCAAACAGTTGGAGAGATATACCATGTTCTTGGATTGGAAGAATCAATATTGTGAAAATGACTATACTACCCAAAGCAATCTACAGATTCAATGCAATCCCTATTAAATTACCAGTGGCATTGTTTACGGAACTAGAACAAAAAATCTTAAAATTTGTATGGAGACACAAAAGACCCCGAATAGCCAAAGCAGTCTTGAGGATAAAAAACAGAGCAGGAGGTATCAGACTCCCTAACTTCAGACTATACTACAAAGCTACAGTAATCAAGAAAATATGGTACTGGCACAAAAACAGAAATATAGATCAATGGAACAAGATAGAAAGCCCAGAGATGAACCCACACACCTATGGTCAACTAATCTATGACAAAGGAGGCAAGGATATACAATGGAGAAAAGACAGTCACTTCAATAAGTGGTGCTGGAAAACTGGACAGCTACATGTAAAAGAATGAAATTAGAATACACCCTAACACCACACACAAAAATAAACTCAAAATGGATTCAAGACCTAAATGTAAGACTGGACACTATAAAACTCTTAGAGGAAAACAGGAGAAACACTCTTTGACATAAATCACAGCAAGATCTTTTTTGATCCACCTCCTAGAATAATGGAAATAAAAACAAAAATAAACAAATGGGACCTAATAAAACTTCAAAGCTTTTTCACAGCAAAGGAAACCATAAACAAGATGAAAAGACAACCCTCAGAATGGGAGAAAATATTTGCAAACGAATCAGCGGACAAAGGATTAATCTCCAAAATATATAAACAGCTCATGCTGCTCATTATTAAAGAAACAAACAACCCAGTCCAAAAATTGGCAGAAAACCTAAATAGACATTTCCCCAAAGAAGAAATACAGATGGCCAAGAAGCACATGAAAAGATGCTCAACGTCACTAATTATTAGAGAAATGTCAATCAAAACTAAAATGAGGTATCAACTCACACCAGTTAGAATCGGCATCATCTGAAAATCTACAAACAACAAATGCTGGAGAGGGTGTGGAGAAAAGGGAACCCCCTTGCACTGTTGTTGGGAATGTAAATTGATACAGCCACTATGGAGAACAGTATGGAGGTTCCTTAAAAAACTAAAAATAGAATTACCATATGATCCAGCAATCCCACTACTGGGCATATACCCAGAGAAAACCATAATTCAAAAAGACGCATGCACCCCAATGTTCATTGCAGCAGTATTTACAATAGCCAGGTCATGGAAGCAACCTAAATGCCCATCGACAGACGAATGGATAAAGAAGTTGTGGTACATATATACAATATTACTCAGCCGTAAAAAGGAACAAAATTGAGTCATTTGTTGAAACGTGGATGGATCTAGAGATTGTCATACAGAATGAAGTAAGTCAGAAAGAGAAAAACAAATATTGTATGTTAACTCATGTATGTGGAACCTAGAAAAATGATACAGATGAACCAGTTTGCAGGGCAAAAGTTGAGACACAGATGTAGAGAAAAAATTTATGGATACCAAGGGGGGAAAGCCGCGAGGGTGTGGGATGTTGGTGTGATGAATTGGGCAATTGGGATTGACAGGTATACACTGATGTGTATAAAATTGATGACTAATAAGAACCTGCTGTTTAAATAAATTAATTTAATTAAATTTAAAAAAATTAAAAAATAATACTAAAGTTTCTTGGGTTATTTGTATGGAAATATGTTAATATAAATGTTTCAGACATTACATGAAATTCCTAAAAATCTTATACGTTCTGGTATAATGTTATAAGTCATAATTTTAGTTATTATTTTAAAATGTGTATCTCAGAAATAACTAAATTTCCTTGTGAATTGAATTATTACAAACTTTTATCAAATCTTTAACTGTGGTCATTTTTAAGTCTTTTGTCATTTACAGACAGTTCTAGGTGTACTCTGATGCTCTTGCAAAAATGTTCCTATAAATATGTTTCATCTTCAAGGAATTCATGGAAAAGACTCTGACAAGCACAGGTTTCTGGTAACTGACTGCTGCTGAACTGAATGAATAAGCATTTTCAGAACTCTAATGGAAAACTGATGAATTCATAAAAGTGTTAACAAAAGATCAAGGTGAAAAAAAATTAATTACATGGGACTGAGTGAACTGAAAAATAAATAAATGAATAAAGTTATCAGTTTGTTACAGAATATGAATGAGCATAATGAAGGACAAAACTTGAAAATGAAGTTTACTTTCTTGTTTATAATATCTGAGTCTAAAAGCTATGAAATATATTAAAATCTTAGCAAAGTTTAACCAATTTTGGTGGACTTCTGTCCATGATTTACTCTTTATTGCTTTTTCAATATGAAGGAATAATCTATTTTTTTCTGTGTAATCTGCCTACATTCTGTGTTTTGCCATTCTAATTTTTTGTTCTTTATATTCACTTTATCCTTACTATTTAGGAAAACAAAGATGTCTCAGTTATGAAAGAATTCAGTTTGTTTGTGATCTTGTTTGTTTGTGATCTTGTTATTTTTTACGTTTCTTATCAAATATTTTTTTGCAATTTGTATACAATGTATAACCTTTTAATATTTTCAAGCATTCATGATTCTATTTTAATAGTGTCCAAATCTCACCTTTTGACATTGTTTTTTTAGCTTCCACAGATCAGTTCCTGACAATATAACTAATTGAATCAAATAAAACAACATATATGGTATTTATTTCATACCAATAACTAATTTTGATATCATGCCAATGGTCCCCTGGAAATATTACAAAGATTTGCTCTTTCACCTTATAAATAGAGGGGTGCTAGAAATAAGTAGACTTAAGTGATATGTTACCATGATGAGCTGCAATGGAAGAGATATTTAATCAGAGGATATGCATAACTTTCCTCGGGTTAAACCTCTAAAGGGAAATGATACTAATATTGATATTAATATCAATAATTTAAAATTGTATGCACTACGAGAAGTCCTTAGAGATTTTTCAATGCCCTCACTTTTTATAGTATCTTTTACACTTGAAGAAAACACTGATAGAGTTAGTATGAAAATTCTGTCAAATTTTTCTTTATTTATGAGATCTGGTGATGCTTTGCCTAATGATAATAGGCAACTACAGCAGAGTATTATCAGTCATAATTTCAGTTATTTAAAATGTTTACTGGTCCACAGTCTTCTTTTTTTTTTTTTAATATCTTGTTTACTTTTTTTTAAAACTTATTTATTTATTTATTTTTGGCTGTGTTGGGTCTTCGTTTCTGTGTGAGGGCTTTCTCTAGTTACAGCAAGTGGGGGCCACCCTTCATCGTGGTGCATGGGCCTCTCACTATCGCGGCCTCTCTTGTTGTGGAGCACAGGCTCCAGATGCGCAGGCTCAGTAATTGTGGCTCATGGGCCCAGTTGCTCCATGGCATGTGGGATCTTCCCAGACCAGGGCTCGAACCCGTGTCCCCTGCATTGGCAGGCAGATTCTCAACCACTGCATCACCAGGGAAGCCCCCACAGTCTTCTTTTAATTGAATCTAACATTTTTTTTCTGCTGGTAGTTTTCAGCTGGGGAATGCATGTTAGACTTACGTATGGAGTTTTATAAAAATATAAACTCCCAAGACCTATTCAATACTCTGAATTTCTTATTTATATTCTTATTATATTATTGGTATGTACGTGGAATCAAATATCATATTGTAATTTATGTATAAATCATACTATATATATATACACACACACAAATATGTATATATATATATATATATATATATATATATATATATATGGTCTCAGGATTGCCTGTTTTACATCATCTTTTTCCTCTGTAAAAATTATGTTTTTCCATTTATATAAATCAGATTAAATACTCACTACATTCTTTGAAATGAAACTTACTATAATTTGAGACATTATTTCCTAAAATGTTTTTTGAAATGACTTTATTATCTTCTTTAGTATGTCACAGAAGCTGCTAAATTTTCTTGTCGCAATAGTCTTGTCATGAACTCTCATCAGACATTTTACATTTGAATATTACTACTAATAAAGTAATCACAGGCATCTTAGGTCTCTGTCACCTGAAGATAGGTTTTGTTTTGTTCTCATGCTTCAATAAAGATTCTGAATTCAGCTACAGATTAGTTCGTGTCTTAAACAAAGAAAGGGAGGACTGTGGGAATTTAACAGTCCAAAGACTAGACTCTTGGAGTAGGCTACAGACAGCTTCAATTAGAAAACTTTCAGACTGTTCCAGGGCACAGGTTCAGGATTTCACAGAACTTTTTATTCAAGAAGTAGACAGAAGGAACTTCAAGATGGCAGAGGAGTAAGATGTGGAGAACACCCTCCTCCCCACATATACATCAAAAATACATCTACATGTGGAACAACTCCTATAGAACATCTACTGAACGCTGGCAGAAGACCTCAGACTTCCCAAAAGGCAAGAAAATCCCCACATACCTGGCTGTGGCACTGACAGGGTCTTGGTGCTCCAGCCGGGTGACAGGCCTGAGCCACTGAGGTGGGAGAGCTGAGTTCAGGGCATTGGTCCACCAGAGACGTCATGACATCAATCGGTGAAAGCTTTCCCAGAGATCTCCATCTCAACACTAAGACACAGCTCCAATCAACGACCAGCAAGCTCCAGTACTGAACACCCCATGTGAAACAAATAGCAAGACAGGAACACAGCACCACCCATTACCAGAGAGGCTACTTAAAATCATAATAAATTCACAGACACCCCAAAACACACAACTGGATGTGGTCCTGCCCACCAGAAAGAAAAGATCCAGCCTCATTCACCAGAACACAGGCACCAGTGCCCTCCACCAGGAAGCTTAAACAACCTTTGAACCAACTTTAGCCACTAGGGGCAGACACCAAAAACAACGGGAACTATGAACCTGCAGCCTGGGAAAAGGAGACCAAAAACACAGTTAGTTAAGCAAAATGAGAAGACAGAGAAACACACAGCAGATGAAGGAGAAAGGTAAAAACCCACCAGACCAAACAAATGAAGAAGAAATAAGCAGTCTACCTGAAAAAGAATTCAGAATAATGATAGTAAAGATGATCCAAAATCATGGAAATAGAATGGAGAAAATACAAGAAACGTTTAACAAGGACTCAGACGAACTAAAGAGCAAAGAAACAATGATGACCAACATAATAAATGAAATTAAAAATTCTCTAGAAGGAATCAATAGCAGAATAACTGAGGCAGAAGAAAGGAGAAGTGACCTGGAAGATAAAACAGTGGAAATAACTACTGCAGAGCAGAATAAAGAAAAAAGAATGACAAGAATTGAGGAAAGTCTCAGAGACTTCTGGGACAACATTAAATGCATGAACATTCGAATTATAGTGGTCCCAGAAGAAGAAGAGAAAAAGAAAGGAACTGAGAAAATATTTGAAGAGATTATAGGTGAAAACTTCCCTAATATGGGAAAAGAAACAGTCAATCAAGTCCAGGAAATTCAGAGGGTCCCATACAGGATAAATCGAAGGAGAAACATGCCAAGATACATATTAATCAAATTATCAATAATTAAATACAAAAAAAAATATTAAAAGCAGCAAGGGAAAAACAACAAATAACATACAAGGGAATCCCCATAAGGTTAACAGCTGATATTTCAGCAGAAACTCTGCAAGCCAGAAAGGAGTGGCAGGGCATATTTACTGTGATGAAAGGGAAAGGCCTACAACCAAGATTACTCTACCCAGCAAGGATCTCACTCAAATTTGATGGAGAAATTAAAACCTGTACAGACAAGCAAAATCTAAGAGAATTCAGCACCACCAAACCAGCTTTACAACAAATGCTAAAGGAACTTCCCTAGGCAGGAAACACAAAAGAAGGAAAAGATCTACAATAACAAACCCAAAACAATTAAGAAAATGGCAATAGAAACATACATAACAATAATTATCTTAAATGTAAATGGATTAAATGCTCCAACCAAAAACATAGACTGGCTGAATGGATACAAAAAAAGACCTGTACATATACTATCTACAAGAGACCCACTTCAGACCTAGGGACACATACACACTGAAAGTGAGGGGATGGAAAAAGATATTCCATGCAAATGGAAATCAAAAGAAAGCTGGAGTAGCAATTTTCATATCAGACAAACTAGACTTTAAAATAAAGACTATTACAAGAGACAAAGAAGGACACTACAGAATGATCAAGGGATCAATCCTAGAGGAAAATATAACAATTGTAAATATGTATGCACCCAACATAGGTGCACTTCAATACATAAGGCAAATGCTAACAGCCATAAAAGGGGAAATTGACAGTAACACAATAAGAGTAGGGGAGTTTAACACCGCACTTTCACCAATGGACAGATCATCCAAAATGAAAATAAATAAGGAAGCACAAGCTTTAAATGACACATTAAACAAGATGGACATAATTAATATTTATAGAACTTTCCATCCAAAAACAACAGAATACATTTTCTTCTCAAGTACTCATGGAACATTCTCCAGTATAGATCATATCTTGGGTCACAAATCAAGCCTTGCCAAATTTAAGAAAATTGGAATCGTATCAAGTATCTTTTCTGAGCACAATGTTATGAGACTCGTTATCAATTACAGGAAAAATACTGTAAAAACTACAAACACATGGAGGCTAAATAACACACTACTAAATAACCAAGAGATCACTGAACAAATCAAAGAGGAAATCAAAAAATACCTAGAAACAAATGACAATGAAAACATGATGACGCAAAACCCAAGGGATGCAGTAAAAGCAGTTCTAAGACGGAAGTTTAGAGCAATACAATCCTACCTCAAGAAACAAGAAACATCTCAAATAAACAACCGAACCTTAAACATAAAGCAATTAGAGAAAGAAGAACAAAAAAACCCCAAGGTTAGCAGATGGAAAGAAATCATAAAGATCAGATCAGAAATAAATGAAAAAGAAATGAAGAAAATAATAGCAAAAATCAGTAAAACTAAAAGCTTGTTCTTTGAGAAGATAAACAAAATTGGTGAACCATTAGCCAGACTCATCAAGAAAACAAGAGAGAAGACTCAAATCAACAGAATTAGAAATGAAAAAAGAAAAGTAACAATTGACTCTGCAGAAATACGAAGGATAATGAGAGAGTACTACAAGCAACTATATGCCAATAAAATGGACCACATGGAAGAAAAGGACATATCTTAGAAAAGCACAACTTTCTGAGACTGAACAAGGAAGAAATAGAAAATATAAACAGACCAATCACAAGCACTGAAACTATGATTAAAAATCTTCTGACAAACAAAAGCCCTGGACAAGATCGCTTCACAGGTGAATTCTATCAAACATTTAGAGAAGAGCTAACACCTATCCTTCTCAAACTCTTCCAAAATATTGCAGAGGGAGGAACACTGCCAAACTCATTCTACAAGGCTACCATCACCCTGATACCAAAACTGGACAAAGATGTCACAAAAAAAGAAAAGTTATGGTCAATATCACTGATGAACATTGATGCAAAAATCCTCAACAAAATACTAGCAAACAGAATCCAACAGCACATTAAAAGGATCATACACCATGATGAAGCGGGATTTATCCCAGGAATGCAAGGATTCTTCAATATATGCAAATCAATCAATATGATAAACCATATTAACAAATTGGAGAAGAAAAAACATATGATCATCTTAAGAGATGCCGAAAAAGCTTTTGACAAAATTCAACACCCATTTATGGTAAAAACCCTCCAGAAAATAGGCATAGAAGGAACTTACCTCAACATAATAAAGGTGATATATGACAACCCACAACCAACATCATTCTCAGTGGTGAAAAACTGAAACCATTTCCACTAAGGTCAGGAACAAGACAAGGTTTCCCACTCTCACCACTATTATTTAACACAATTTTGGAAGTTTTAGCCACAGCAACCAGAGAAGCAAAAGAAATAAAAGGAATTCAAATTGGAAAAGAAGAAGTAAAACGGTCACTCTCTTCAGATGCCATGACACTCTACATAGAAAATCCTAAAGATGCTACTAGAAAACTACTAGAGCTAATCAATGAATTTAGTAAAGTAGTAGGACACAAAATTAATACACAGAAATCTCTTGTGTGCCTATACACTAATGATGAAATATCTGAAAGAGAAATTAAGGAAGCACTCCCATTTACCATTGCAACAAAAAGAATAAAATACCTAGGAATAAACCTACCTAAGGAGACAAAACACCTGCATGTAGAAAACTATAAGACACTGATGAAAGAAATTAAAGATGATTCAAACAGATGGAGAAATATACCATGTTCTTGGATTGGAAGAGTCAATATTGTGAAAATGACTCTATTACCCAAAGCAATCTACAGATTCAATGCAATCCCTATCAAACAACCAATGGCATTTTTCAAAAAGCTAGAACAAAAAATTTCACAATTTGTATGGAAATACTATCACAGAAACAGAAATATAGATCAATGGAACAGGATAGAAAGCCCAGAGATAAAGCCATGCACATATGGTCACCTTATCTTTGATAAAGGGGGCAAGAATGTACAATGGAGAAAAGACAGCCTCTTCAATAAATGGTGCCAGGAAAACTGGACAGCTAAAAACTGGACATGTAAAAGAATGAATTTAGAACAGTCCCTAACACCATATACAAAATAAACTCAAAATGGATTAAATACCTAAATGTAAGGCCAGACACTATAAAGCTCTTAGAGCAAAACACATGCAGAACACTCTATGCCATAAATCACAACAAGATTCTTTTTGGCCTGCCTCCTAGAGAAATGGAAATAAAAACAAAGATAAACAAATGGTACCTAATGAAACTTAAAAGCTTTTGCACAGCAAAGGAAATCATAACCCAGATGAAAAGACAACCCTCAGAATGGGAGAAAATATTTGCAAACAAAGCAACCAACAAAGGATTAATCTCCAAAATATACAAGCAGCACATGCAGCTTAATATCAAAAAAACAAACAACCCAATCCAAAAATGGGCAGAAGGACTAAAAAGACATTTCTCCAAAGAAGATATACAGATTTCCAACAAACACATGAAAGAATGCTCAACATCACTAATCATTAGAGAAATGCAAATCAAAACTACAATGAGGTATCACCTCACAACAGTCACAATGGCCATCATAAAAAGTCTCCAAAAGTAATGCTGGAGAGGGTGTGGAGAAAAGCGACCCTCTTGTATTGTTGGTGGGAATGTAAATTGATACAGCCACTATGGAGAACAGTATGGAGGTTCCTTAAAAAAACTAAAAATAGAACTACCATATGACCCAGCAATCCTACTACTGGGCATATACCCTGAGAAAACCATAATTCAAAAGAAGTCACGTCCCACAATGTTCATTACAGCACTATTTACAATCGCCAGGACATGCAAGCAACTTAATTATCCATCGACAGATGAATGGATAAAGAAGGTGTGGCACATATATACAATGGAATATTACTCAGCCATAAAATGAAGCAAAATTGAGTTATTTGTAGTGAGGTGGATGTATCTAGAGTCTTTCATAGAGAGTGAAGTAAGTCAGAAAGAGAAAAACGAATACTCTGTGCTAACACAATATGTGGAATCTAAAAAAAAACCAAAATGGTTCTGAAGAACCTAGGGGCAGGACAGGAATAAATACACAGACGTAGAGAATGTACTTGAGGGCATGGGCGGGGGGGGAGGGTAAGCTGAGATGAAGTGAGAGAGTGTCATGGACATATATATACTACCAAATGTAAAATAGCTAGTGAGAAGCAGCTGCATAGCACAGGGAGATCAGCTCGGTGCTTTGTGACCACCTATACGGGTGGGATAGGGAGTGTGGGAGGGAGACGCAAGAGGGAGATGATATGTGGACATATGTATCCATATAGCTGACTCACTTTGTTATACAGCAGAAACTAGCACACCGTTGTAAAGCAATTATACTCCAATAAAGATGTTAAAAAAAAAAAACAAACAAACAGAAAACATGTCTACCCAAACAACAACAACAAAATAGTAGACAAATTCATTAAATTATTAGTCCAGGGTGCAGCTGAACAACAGTTAATTACCTAGGATTGCTTGAACTAGTAAGAGTTGATTATATTTATTCATTTGGAATATTGCTTATATTACTTTAGTCTTGTATTTTCCAAAAATATATGGAATCCCTTTGCTTCTCAAGCTTTTGGGAAGTCATAGCAAACCAGTAGTCTCAGTTTTAAATACTGAAAAACAAATATTTTTTTTGAAATTTATTTTTCATTGAATGAAACATTTTTAAAATTTTACTGTGTTTTACAATTTTCAAAATTTCACACACATGATTTTATATAATCCCATTGTTGACTGAAAAAAAATGCACAATATGAGAGTTATGAGTTAAGTTTTATTTGGGTCAAAATGAGGACTAGAGCCTGGGAGACAGCATTTCAGATAGCTCTGAGAAACTGTTCCAAAGAGGTGGGTGGGGGAAGGTCAGTATATATCTGATTTTGGTGAAGGGGGAGTACATATAATCGAGTAATTTTTTGCAGAAGTTTTCTGCTAGTCACAAGGAGCAGACGTCGCCATGAACGATTTTAATGGTCTTCTAGATATGGGGAGATGAAGGATTTGGGCTCATAAAATCGTCTCCTGAAAATATTTAACTATTTGAAGACCTGTTCTGCCATTTTTTTCCAGAGCACAGAGTGCCTCATTTGTGTTCTCCACCCTGAACTCCTTTCAGGGGGTGTTGAAGGTCAGCAGCTGCAGCAGCTCATAATTTAATCCTTGTAGAGGTAGATGGCAAGTGCCAATTTGTAGGTGACACCATAATAACTCTTTTTTTAATCCCTTACCTCTATATTGCCCCTCCCCCCTTACCTCTCCTCACTGGTAACCACTAGTTTGTTCTCTCTCTATGTGAGTGTACTTCTTTGAAACAAAACTTCTTTAAATGACATTTTATTCTAACTGACCTCCCCTTTCTCAAATCAGAAACTATTCGGAGTCTCTTTGCTTTCTATGGCAACGTATTTACTTACATAGATTCATTAAATCTGTCCTCTTTTTATCAGAATATAATGAACAATTATAATGCAACCAAGGTCTTGCCTGTAATATCATATTTGAGAATGATGATTATTTAATCAGTTAGGACAAGCTATTTTAAGGAACTAAAGTCTGCTATATGAAGCCAATACTTATAAATCTCTCTTAGAGAAAGTGGCCTGACTTGAGGTGTTCCAGTTTTGTAAGTGATAAGGAATATCACTTTCTACTGAGAAAGGAAACTTAGAGTATTTTAGGGACCTTGAGAAGAAAGGAATTCTCTTAAATCCATAGGTATCACAGGTAAAAATTTGATAGAGAGATTTTCTTGGACATGGCTTCCTGTAAACAAGTGAGCAAATAATGGAGAATTTTATAAGCCCAATCCATTTCCTTATAAAAACTTCCAGCAAAGCAAATTTAAGAAGACTCATCTAGTAAATAAACATTCTGGCTTCACCTATATAAATAATGATTAGTCCAGCTTTAACTTATAAACAAGAGTAATCTTTCATTGATTTTTTAAAAATCACAATGTTCATTTCAATGAAAACTGAAATGAGAAAAAAAAAAACTAGATATATTTAATGGAAAACTGCATTGCTTACAACACAGCTTTAGGTGATTCTATCTTTTCTATACTGGTGGACTATTTTACACCTCTTTATGGTGCATATAACCTGTAACAATGCAAAATAATTCTCATCTATGGACATACAAATAAATTATTTTTGATGGATGTTCAATTGACTTTTACCTGCATAGAGAAAATCAATTTTATGTCAATTTGAACATCATTTCAGCTTTCCTTAATACATATAAATCTGTGCTTCTTGACTTCTTTGAACCTATTCTTTCATCTGCCTGTTTTCCCCATTAAAATTGGGTTAAGTAAAATCTTTAACATATGATTGGAAGTAATTTTATGTTTTCTTATACAAATTAGAAACTAAAATGAATAAATGTTTAAGTGACTCAGACTTCAAGTCCCATGTTCTTCTTAGTATAGCAGAGATGCCTCAAAATTCAATGAGCCTAATATTATCATAAACATGGTGTTTTCTTTGTGATAACTTTAAATCATTCTCATCTAAAGTATGTATCGTTATGCCTACTGCTGCATATTAATTTCCCAGGTTTGTTAGCTGTCAAGTTCTCAAGTGATGGAGTTTGAACCTCTGTAGGCAAGGCTATATTGATGATGGTAAGACCCAGATACAAAGCTTTATTCATTTATGTTCAGTCCCATGTCAGACTCTAAGGCATCCTTTATCAAGTTCTGAGAAGGAATAGAACTTCATATAGATGAGACTACTCCATTATCAAGAACATTAAGCTTGACAGAGCATGGCATATTTAAAGTAATTGTGTTACTGAAGACTAGGATACATGTGGGAGGGAAGTAAGGAATTAGTTGAAAGGTAGATCATGAAATATATGTAATTTTTTCTTGTCTTCCAGAATAAAATACATCCTCTTAATTTTAATGGTTATCTCAATATTCACCTTTCATTTATTTTAAAATGCCAGAAACCTCTAGCTAAAGTAATATAGCATATTTACAATAGGTAGCTAGTTCTCAAATCACCTAATGGGCATATCAGTTCTGCAAGGTTTTTCTTTTCTTATTTTACTGATTACAAAAAAAAAAAAAAGTATAGTTTTTTAAACCAGCAAACTTTCCTCTATTTGTAATAAAAATTCCATTTTACCTGTCACAAACATAAATGCTAAATAAGCCTATTTACTTCCCAAGCCATGTGAATATTACTGTATCTCTGAATATAGCTTGTTGCTAAAGTGTTTTTCAAATCTAAATTTAATTTGAAAGTGATGAGTAAGATTTCACAGGATGTTCTGAATAATTCTATACCTCAGCTGGACCTAATGCCATTTTACTGTTTTGCATTGTTTTTAATGCATATTTTAAATGACTCATTTCTTGAACTTTCACTCAATGATTTCTAAAAGAGTTCAAATTATGCACAGTTTAAGTTCTTAGTGTTCCAATTACTTTTCCTCAGCAGTTTTAAACTTCATAACATTTATAGAAAAAAGTTAGATTGAATTGATCTGCATTATTTTCCACAAAAGTTGAATTTTATGTCTTTATGTTACTTTTGTAGTTTGTTTAATTCTATTTTTGACGAGGGAAGCACTTTTTCTGTCATCAGAAAATAACAACAGTCCAAGAAAGCATCTATCAGTTTGCAGACTGTCAAGGCATTTTGATCACTGGAGTGTGAAGGTGGACGGAAGGAGGAGGCATGATTGCTGGTTACATCAATATCAAATAGTGAGAACTATTTTAATATTGAAAATCACAGCTGACATACAAGTCAGCTAACTTACTAAATTTAACTCTAGCTTTTGGGTTCAGTAGTGGAGAGAGAATTGTTAAATGCTTGCATTGATTCTATGCTTTTAATTAGACTTGGGACCACTTTTTTAGATTCCCTGGTTAAGAAGTGGTGGTCTGAGTCAAAGCTGATATGGTTGGTCTGCTTTCCTCATAATTATCTGAGGTGAGCTAATATTGGAGCTTCTGTTACTTTGTTTCTTTAGTTATTATGCAGAGCTATGTAACATGTTCCTTCTGTCTTAGAATACATGATGCTTGCCTTTCAGTTAAAACTAAATGTGTTTACTGTAATCTATTTATCTGAGATACTTTGTATAATCTATAAGGAAAAAATCAAGAAATACACATATATAAAAATTACTGGGTGATTCTACATTAATAATATCATTTTTTGGTGATGTAAGGTCAAAGTAAGGAAGGAATTATAAAATTTATAGCTAGCAGAGTGTCTTTTATAAACTTTGTTTAAAAATACTTGCAATGGCTTTGATATCAACTAGCCAGAATCAGGGTAAACTTCATAGGTTAAGGGCATAGTCTGTACAGGAGTACTGCTTTAACTTCAGATACAAGCCGCCAATTTGGGTGTTCCCAGGGCCATCCTCACTTCTAACTAACTGGCTTCAAGTTTGGGTGTTTTCACTACCCACTCAGGTTGGTTAAGCCACTAGGACAACTTACACAGCGTAGGAAAGCAATGTGCTAATAATTATAGTTTTATTATAGCAAAATAATACAAATTAGAAGCAGCCAAAAGAAGAGATACATAGGTCAAGATCTAGGAGAGTTCCAAACATAAAGGTTTCCATTGTCCTCTCTCTGTGGAGTCAGGATATGTAACCATCTTTTCATATTGATATGTGACAATATGCAGAGGAGACCCAAGCAGGAAAGCTCACTCAAGCCTCAATGTTTAGAGTTTTATTGGAGTTTGATTATGTAGACATGTTCAATTGAATCACTGGCCACAATTGAATTTGATCTCCATATTCCCCTCCTCTCCCCAGAGATCTGATATCACATGGCTAAAACACTCAACCCCTAATCACACAGTTGGCCTTTCTGGCATGACCAGGCCCCATCTTGAGTCATTTTTTGCCATAAACTATTTTCTAGGGACCCACAGTGAATTACCTTGGTAGCATAAACCACTATGAATAAGAAAGACATCCTATCACTCAGGAAATTCTAAGGATCTGTAGGCTACCTCCAAGGAATTGGGAACAAAGGCTGGCCAAATTCTTGATTATACAGGAATATCTATTTGAGCTAAGCCAGGGGAATTCATACTATTGCTTTTATGATGCCTTAAACTTACTAACATCAGTAAAATCTCTCAAGCCTTTAAGACATATCAGTGTCTGTATCATTTATGTGATTCCAAAACTGTAATGGCCAAACCACTTAATTAAACGTTTAGTATGAGGACAGACAACAACTTCAGCCTCTCTCTCTTATATATCACTTAATCATCTAAATGAAAGTGAAAATAATAATGTAAAAAATAGCAGCCTAATGTGTTTTCTGGCAATGTGTTCACTATAAAAAGAATATATGGCTCTTCTTCTTTGGCCATTACCTGCAGCTGATGTTCTAAAGATAGAACCAACATGACTGCAAGGTAACCAGAACTTCTTCCCAGAAACAGCCTTGGACCGAGTTTCTATAGTTCCTAGAGATATGTTCAGATACTATTTTTACAACATCTGCATTATATACAAAAAAGAAGCAGACTCACAGACATAGAGAACAAATTGGTGGATATCAATTTGGGGAGAGGAAAGTGGGGAGGAGCAAGATAGGGGTGTGGGGTTACAAGATACAAATTATGTATAAAATAAATAAGAAACAAGGATATATTTTACAGCACAGGGAAATATAGCCATGTTTTAAATAACTGTAATTAGAACATAATCTATAAAAATATTGAATCACTTTGTTGTACATTTGAAACTAATAGAATATTGTAAATCAATAATACTTCAATAAAAATAAATTAAAAAACAAATCAATTTAAACATTTGACAAATGACACATTATACATAGCTGTTTTATATTTTTGGATCTCTTTTCCATTGAAATTATCAATTTTTTGAAGACAGGCTATATATTAGAATTTAGTATTCTTCATGGAAGAATAACACAAAACCCATGCAAGGAATTGCATAAATATGTATTTACTTCTCCAGGCTACTATTATTAAGTTTGTCTATTTCTCTGAGGTAAATTTTTTTTCATAATAACCCTTATTGTGCTATGGGAGACTCAAGAATATCTTATGGTCACTAAAATCCATGCTTATAATTTCATGTGGATTATATCCATTGTTTACTAGGAAATTTCTCTTGGGATTTTCAAATAAAGCTACAATCTGTTTCTATATATAGCTGAGTGAATCAGGGGTATGAAAGGGGACATCTGTAGACAAATTCTCTATGGTTGCATGTATTTGTTTAGGGAAGATGAGAAGATAGATCAGCTTCTCTTAAAGGATTATATCACTTCATAAATCTGATGTAGAAGCTCTATGTGGTTATTGCTACTGTTTGTCTTATAAGAAAGCATTGAAAGACTGAACTTTGAGGAGTAATGTCCTCCTATTAGGTTTTTCTACATCTTGTTTCTTGCCAATTTACTCTGTAGTTTTTATGGTTTATTATCCTAAAGGAGATAAATTCTCAACTCAAACTCTTTATAATTTCCCTCTTTCTACCAAACAAAATACAATAGGGATATTAAAACCCTCTAGAAATTGCCCAAAGCCAACTTTGAGCTTGCAAGCATGCATACTCTTTGTGTATGAAAGGGTTTAACAGATTTAATAGTCTTCATTCCTGGAATGCATATGGGAGGTATTGTTCATTTGTTTACCTCTCTCTGTAATGTCCCTGTTGCCATATTTCATCTCCATCTGCTAAAATACTAGCTTTCCTTCAAGATCCAGTTCAAACATTACCTTTCTTCATCCACCTTTCTATGACCCCTGGCCTCTTCCTTCAAAGAATAAGAGGGGCTTCTGGAATGTTGGTAATAATCTTTTTTTTTTTTTTTTTTAATCTAATGCTGGTTACATGTATGTCCTTGTTTTGTGAAAATTCACCATACATATACTTAATATGTGTGTACTTTTCTGTATTTATGTTGCTTTTAAATAAATAAATAAACTGACCCAGATTTATATATTGAAATGTCAGTGTCACTAAGTATCAAAGCACTTCATAAGCAAAAAAGAACTGTTCTTCACACTCTTTTGGAAGTATTTTGACATATTATTCAAAGTACTAATGATAATATTTCATTGAAAAATGTATATGTAATCAATAAATGCTGTAAAATTTCTAAATATAAGCAATATTTTCACTAGCAGCCATACGTTTTCTCATTCTTCTCTGAAGTGGCATATAATTATATTAATTTTATGACTTTTTTCATGCCTTCTTTAATAATAATATGTGCATATACAAGCTCTCAGTTTCTCCTTTTTTTTCATTCCCTTATTACAGTATTCCCCTGTTACATTAGTATGGTACATTTGTTACAATTAATGAACCAATATCTAGACATTATTATTATGTGAAGCCTGTACATTATTCAGAAATACTTACTCTCTACCTAATGTCCTTTTTCTTCTCCAGGGTCCTATCCAGGATATCACTTTACATTTATTTGTCATGTCTCGTTAGGTTCCTCATGACTATGACATTTTTCTCAGACTTCCCATGCTTTGGTGACCTTGAGAGTTTTGAGAAGAATTGGTCAAGTATTTTGTCCCTCTATTGGGAATTGTCTGAATTTTTTCTCATTATTATACTAGGGTTATGGTTTTCTAAAAGGAAGACCACATAATAAAACTTCCAGTCTAGCACATCACACCTCGGATACATACTGTTAACAGGACTTATTACTGTTGATGTTAATCTTGAGCACCAAGCTAAGGTAGTGTTCATCAGATTTATCCTTTGTAAAGTTATTTCTTTTTCCCTTTCCATACTGCACTCTTTGGAAAGAACTCAAGAGGCACAGGACACATTTAAGAAGTAGGGAGTTATGTTCCAGAATATCTAGTGGAGTAGAAGATCTTAAATTACTTGGGATTCTTTTGCATGGGATATTTTTCTTTTCCCCCATTTGTTTATTTACTCATTTATTTATGTTAAGAAGGACTCATTGATATTTATTTTTTACTCTACACTACTTTATTTCTTTTGCTCAAATTTTCCCAGCTTTGACCATTGCAAGTTCTTTCATTGGCCCCTTAATATACCCCGTTTGTGTGTGTGTGTGTGTTTATTAGCACTTCCTTACTTCCCAGCATGCTCTAGGTTCATCTTTTATATTACTCTTGCTTCAGATTAAGAATTGGTCATTTATCAAGGAGCCCCATTTCATTTTATCAGAGAATGTCATTAGAAGCCAAAATCTTGGCACCAGGTATGCTCTTTGCAATTACCATGTTGTTGCTTGTAGGTTTTGCTGCTGACAGATCAAAGAAATATATGGGTGTGAATTACCCCAAGTATATACACACATATATGAAAATGTCCATGTTTATTTGGAATGTAAACATATGTATATGCATTATGATAAACATGAATTAATACTGATTTCTCTAACTCTAATCCATGTGGTCATGTATCACTGTTACCATTTTTGCATGATTATCTGTAACCTCATTCCAACATTAGGAAACATAGCCTCCACTATCTGTCATCCGTTTATTTAATTGTTCAAATCCATTATATATATATATAATCTCCATTACATATATAATGGTTTCAGAATTGTTAATATATACCATAAGGGAAACAACTTTATCAACTAGAGCACATTGCTTTCTGCTAACTTAGGTCACTACCATTTCTCTCCATCACTTTCAGTGAAATTGATTTGTATATTTGTAATGCAGTTAGATTGTTTTCTCACAGCTTGCACTCTATCTTGGGAGTCCATGGCTTCATAAACAATCTTTTTAATTTGCATGAATTGATTTACTCTTTTTGTTATGTAAAGTTCTATGGATTTTAATAAATACAGTGTTACATATTCACCACTACAGTATCAGACAGAATAGTCACAGCACCTTAAAAAAATCCCCCGTTCTTCACCTATTCAACTGTCATCTGCCAGGGTCCTGAACTCCTGGCAACCACTGATCTATACTGCGTGTCTCTATAATTTTGCCTTTACCCAATGTCATGTAAATTGAGTTATATCGTAGCCTTTTTAGGTTGGCTTCTTTTATTTAGTGATATGCATTTAAAATTTATTCATATTTCTGAATAACTTGATAGTTCATTTTTATTATCACTAAATAACGTTCCACTCTATGAAAAGAAAACACACAATTTGCTTATGCATTCACCTATTGAAAGACATCTTAGTTGCTTCTAGTTTTTGTCGAATATGAATGCAAACATGATAAACATTTGTGTTCAGGATTTGTATGGTAAATATCTAGGGACAGAAATCAGTTTGGTAAATACCTAGGAACACAATTGCTGGATCATATAATAAGATTAGATTTAACTTCGTATGAAACTGCTGAATTATCTTGCAAACTATCTTTCTATTCCCATGACTAAGGAGTGAAATTTGCTGTTGCTCTGTATCTTAACCAGCAATTGATATTTTCAGGTTTTTAAAAATGTTATCTATTCTGATATATGTGCAATATTATCTAATTATTTTAATTTGCCTAATGATGAATAATGTTGAATCTTTTAACTGGCTTATTGTCATCTATATATATTCTTTGAGGTGTCTCTTAGCTCTTCTGCCCTTTTACAAATTGAATTTTTGTTCTTGTTGAGTTTTGAGAGTTCTTTATATAGTCTGGATATGTGTCCTTTATTAGACACATGATTTGAAATATTTTTCTCCCCATTTGTAGCTCGTTTATTCGTTCCCATAGCAATGTCTTTCCCATTGCAAAAGTGTTTACTTTTCATCAAGTTCAACATAACACTTTTTTCTTTTATGGATCTCACTTTTAGTGTTTTATGTAAAACTTCATTACCAAACTCAAGGTTTTATAGATTTTATCTATAAAATAGAATTTTTTATAGTTTTGCATTATGCAGTTATGTTTAGGATCTGTAAGTATAAGATTTGTTGCTAATTTCATTTTTTTTTTTTTTTTGCATATGGATGTTCACTTGTAACAGCACTATTTTTATTTGACTACACTTTCTCCATTGAACTCCTTTGCTCTTT